>NC_056746.1:822016274-822151274 GCF_019279795.1 Protopterus annectens
GACGTCAGAGCGGCTGGAGTACATAAGCATCAGCCGACGCCATTTTCTTCAGTGTTTCTTGCCCCAGATGCCAGGTGCCCTCCAAGGAAGGCTGTAATCAAATTGGAAGACAAAAACAGGATTCCAAACAAATAAATGAGCAATAAAACAAATACACCATAATAGATATCCCCAGCTAAGAATAACAGGGATAGGAGTGGACCCTAGGCATAGAGGGGTATGGAGGGAGGGAAAATCCAACTGCAGTTGCATGTCTATCGGACATCTACATTTATGGTAGGTACAAAACTGTACTATGTCCTTCAAGAATGCAACTGCAGTCATAACAAGTGGGTAGAATACCATAGCTTAGCTGGGGGAGGAGGTACGCTCTAGGAAAGAGATGATGTGGCAATCAAACCCTGCAGGACTGCCGAAGCAAAGCCTGCTCTGGATCTGAAATATAGAGGGAGATTGTAGTGTTTGGAGAATGTATGCACGGAGCTCCATGTAGCAGCTTCTAGAATGTCCTTGGTAGGCACCCCTCTTAAGAATGCTGTAGAAGTGGCTGTAGCTCTGGTGGAATGTGGTCTGACATATGCTGGAACAGTCTTTCCATGAAAGGAATAGCAGAATCTGATGCAATGTCCAATCCATTTAGAAATAGTCTGTTTTGAAATTGCTTTTCCTTGGACTGCAGGGGTGTAAGCTGCAAAAAGTTGTTCAGACTTCCTACTGGCCTTGGTTCTGTCCAGGTAGTATCGAAGTTGTCTGTGAATGTCCAAGGTATGCAAAAGTCTTTCCCCCTTATTCTCTGGATTGGGGAAGAAAGCAGGCAGATGAATGGCTTGATTTAGAGAAACCCTAGATACCACCGTTGGCATAAAAGTAGGGTTGGTCCTTAATGAAACCCTGTCTCTGTGGAAAATAACAAAGGGTGGTATTGCCATTAGGGCCTGTAGCTCCAAAACCCTTCTTGCTGAGGTAATTGCCAACAGGAAAGCTGTCTTCCATGAGAGAAATTGCAAGTCAACTGAAGCTGCTGGCTCAAAAGGAGGTAGAGTCAGTTTTTCTAAGACAAAATTGAGGTCCCAGGCTGGCACTGGGGCCTTTCTTGGTGGGTTAATGTTCTTGATTCCCCTGAGGAATTGTCTTAGTAAGGGGTGAGAGAAAACAGGAGGATCAGTGTTGTATCTAGCTGAAATAGCAGATGCATGTATCTTTATGGAAGAATATGAGAGGCCGTTCTTTTACATATCTGCCAAATATTCCAAGATGAATGGGATGTTCAACAATGATGCATCGTGTCCCTTGCTGGTATTCCAATTTCTGAATCTTTTCCACTTTGCTAAGTAAACCTTTCTGGTGGATGGTTTTCGAGCCTCTGTTAATATCCGCTGAACTTCCTTGGAGAGAGGCCTGAAGTTATTTATGGGATCTCCCAGGCTGTTAGCTGCAGTGTCTGAAGATTTGGATGCAGTGTTTCGAAATTGTGTTGAGTCAAAAGTAGAGGCCACTGAGGGAGGGCCCGCCTCCTGGTGTGACATATGCTCCGTAGTAGTGGGTACCAGTGTTGTCTTGGCCAATCCGGAGCTATTATGATTCCCTTGGGCTTCTCTGCTTTGATCTTTAGTAATACTGAGGTCATCAGTGGCAGAGGTGGGAATGCATAGATTGCTAGGGAGTTCCAGTTGAATGAGAGGGCATCTATTTTCCAAGCTTTTGGATGGTATGCCCTTGTGCAAAATTTTGGTAGAAGATGGTTGAGGTGAGAGGCAAATAGGTCCACTTCTGGCCTGCCCCATGTCGAAGTGAGTTGTCTGAAGGCCTTCGGATGTAACCTCCACTCGTGTGGATCTGTGAAATTCCTGCTTAGGCTGTCCGCCAACACATTGTCTTTTCCTGGAACAAACTGGGATTGTAACTGGATGTTTAGGCTCAGTGATTTCTCCCAAAGCTGCATTGTCAGTCTGCAAAGGGGATGAGTGGGTGCCACCCTGCTTGTTTATGTACCACATTACAGTGGTGTTGTCTGTCCGTATCATTAAATGGCCTTGCTGGAGTTGGTGCTGAAAAGCCTCGATGGCATGCATTACTGCCAGCATTTTCTTTTGGTTTATATGCAGATGTGTTTCCTTTGGAGACCATTGTCCTTGTATACACCTGCCTTCCATGTGCACCCCCCATCCAAGGTCTGAGGCGTCTGTAGTCATGGTCTGTGTTATCTGTGGTTTTTTGAAAGACATACCTGTGTTTTCCTGGCTCACCGAGGCCCACCATAGGAATTCCTTTTGTAGGCATGGAATGAGTGGCATGATTGTCTCCAAGTTGTTGCTGTGTTGAGACCAAATGCTTTTTAGGTACCACTGAAGCTTTCTCATGTGTAATTTTGCTAATGGAACCAGTAGAATGCAGGATGCCATGTAACCCAGGGCCTTTAGGAATCTCCTTGCAGTCATCTGGGTGAGTTTTGCTAAACCTTTGAAGTAATGAGTTAACTTCTCTTGCTTGTCTTCTGTCAGGTAAGCCATCTGAGAGGCTGTGTCTAGTTTGGCTCCTAAGAAGATTATTTGCTGGGATGGCTGCAGTCTTGACTTTTGGAAGTTAACTGTGTATCCCAGAGCTTGAAGTAATCGTATGACATAATCCAGGTTTTTTGTCAACATCAATTTGTCGTCCGCTTGAATGAGGCAGTCGTCCAGGTACGGGTAAATTTGTATTCCCTGGAGCCTGCAATGAGCAATCACTGAAGCCAGGCATTTTGTAAATACTCTGGGCGCAGTAGATAAGCCAAATGGCAATGCTGAGAATTGATAATGCTCTGGCCCTGCAAGAAATCTGAGGTATCTTCTGCAGCTGTGTCTGATAGGGACATGCAGGTATGCCTCCTTGAGGTCCAGAGTAATCAGCCACGACTCCTTGCCCAGCATGGGAAGGAGGTGCTGTAGAGTCAGCATTTTGAACTTTGGTACTATGAGAAAGGTGTTTAATGCGGACAAGTCCAGTATTGGTCTCCATTGAGATTCTTTTCTTGGAACAAGGAACAGTCTTGAGTAAAACCCTGGTCTTGTTCTTGTTGTGGAACTCTTTCTATTGCTTTCATTCGAGTCAGCAGAGTGATTTGCTTGATAGCCTCTGCCCTCTGATTTTGTGGTAGGTTTGGCATGCCTTGCTTTCTTGGTAAGGTATGAAAATGAAACCTGTACCCTCGGTCTATAATGTCCAAAATCCATTTGTCCTTTGTCAGTCTGTGCCAGTTTTCTGCAAACAGAGATAATTTCCCGCCCAAGGGAGCTTCTAGTTGTTCCCTGGTAGGTGGTAGTAGAGGAAAGTCATTGAGTTTGTGGTTGATGGGCAGGTGAAACCCCTGCATCACTTCTTTGGTTTCCTGGCTGCCATTGCCGTCCCCTGTAAGGGCCTCTGTATTGGCCTCTTCCTTGACCACGTCTGTTCTTACCCCTTTGAAACTTTTCTGGATTAGGAAAGGACCAGTTTTTTGAAGGCCAATTCCTACTGAACCTGGGGGGTTGAACTTGGAGGAAATCTTTCACAGTCTGAACTGATTTTGCTTTTTCTTCGATGGTCTTTAACACATCCTTAGCATTTGCACCAAAAAGCTTGTTCTTTTCCAAAGGTGCATCCAGAAGCTTTGCTTTACATGATCTGGTAGAGGTTGATCTTTTAACCAAGCATGTCTACGAATCACTGCCCCTGTCATAGCTGCCCTACATGAAGCTTCCAGTGCATCATATCCACACTGCAGGAAGTGATTGCTTACTTGCTGAGTGTTATGGACAGCTTCCTGCAAAGTCTTCCTGTCTAAAGGATCAGGAGAAGCTAATGTTTTTTGTAAATCTTCTAAGAGATAATCCTGATATTGTAACATATGAAAAAGGCAATTTAAAGCTCTCATAGATAAGGTAGTGGATGTGTAAACCTTTTTGCCCCATCTCTCTAATGACCTCGCTTCCCTGTTGGAGGGCAATCAGAATATTCCTGTCCTTGCCACTTGAAATGTTCCGTCATGGTGTGCAGAACTTCCCCAAAAGAAATATCCTCAGGAGGGGAGGCCGAAGGGATGGAATCTTCTGCATCCGAGTCCTCATAGGTCTGGAAGAGCTCTTCCTGGCTATCAGAGTGGACAGAGCCCTCAGAGTCTTCATCTGAAGGAGTAGTGTCAGAGGGTTCAACCCGGGGCCTTTTATCAGGAGGAGGCCGGGATGCTCTCTCAGGATGGGCCTGTGAACCTCTAATCATGGAAATTAAATCAGCAGCCATGGACGTAATTTGTGTCTCCGGAGTCGGCTGAGGTAAGGATTTAGAAGTAATCTGTTTTGTTTTGCTGGCTGCCTTAGCCCTAGTGTAGGCCTTAATAGACATGGCCATAGGAGGCCTGGCAGCTCCACGTGCAGGAGTGACCTTGTCTACAGCAATGGTCTCGGGCATTTCCTCGGTTTCGGTATCCGGAGGAAAATCTATAACTGGCGTCGGAGTAATGTCTGGAATCGGAGTCGTCGGTAATGCGGTGTCTTCGGTTCGGAGCGGTGGAGAGACCGTCTCAGAGGGAACCGGAGCACTCGCGCTAGGTTTTGGCGTGGAGTCGGAGGTAGACGCGGACCGAGGATGTCGGTCCCGGTCTTTTCGCTTTTTGGGAGTTTGCGATGTCGGAAGGTCTGACGGCATGGTGTAAGCAAATTTATCGCCGAAAAAATCTTCAGCAAACTCCGCCCGGTGCCTGAGAGTGCGCTTGTTGAAGCGAGCACAGGATACACAGGCCGAGACGTCGTGGTCTGGGCCCAGGCAAGGGAGGCAGTAAGAGTGGAAATCCTTATGAGGTATTTGTTTACCACAAATAAGACAATTGTTAACTTTTTCAGTAATTTCTGACATTGGCTGAGGCAAGAAAAGGTCCCCAACGGGGTACTTAGCTTTTTTGATGACTTCGGTATCGTAGAATACAGGAGCTGACCGACCGGCACTTGCGAACCGCTTCTGCTTCGGGCACCGCGCGGCAAGAAAGACTGGAGAAAATGGCGTCGGCTGATGCTTACGTACTCCAGCCGCTCTGACGTCGGAGAGAAATGCGACATCAGCCGACGTCGGACCCAGACTTTAGAATCCGGCCGACCGAGGGCTGCCTGAGGCAGGACAACCCACTTGTTATGACTGCAGTTGCATTCTTGAAGGACATATATATATATTTTCTGCCCATAACTCTGCTCTTGCATGGACAGCTGACTGTTTCATGTATCGCATATTTGCATAGCTTTCACATACCAATGGGGTATGTTGCAAATCTCAACATTGTCCGTGCAACGTTCGTGTTACGGGTGGTGTTACACGCCCTTACAGGTGTTTGCTGTATAGCTTGGTAGACATCTATCCTTGCTGTAGTCTCACTTTACTCATACACGCCGGAGGCTTCATGTATCATAGCCTAGCTTTGCTGTGTGTATGTCTATTTGTGCTGTGTGCATGGCTGTGGGTATGTCCCACTATCATCATTTGTAAAGGTGACAGCCCTATAGGTACTTCATGTAGACTGCTGTGTCATTTGACATGTCAGCACATACCTGCAGACAGTACTGAACGTCCTACTGCAGCGCTTTTCATACCTTCTGCGTTATCTTGCAGTCGATAATGCTGTTTTCTCACACATGTATCAGTTTCTGATCATACCACTCCACCTCCTAGAGCAAACATCTGGACAAAGCCTTAACTGATAGTGGGACACATAGGGGCAGTATTTACATATTGCTCTAACAAACGTAGATAGTTGACACAATAATAGGTTTTGTATTAGTATGACTTTTCTGACAGATTTGGTGTCTTAAACTCACATGTTTGTCATTATTTCATGACTTCAGTTCTCAGGAATTTGGCAGAATGGTACTGATTTTACATGGAACACACCAAACATATCAGCGCAGAACTCTGCACATTCTGTGTAATTCTGTACAGTTGCGGAGTATGTGTCTGATACAAGATATCAACTTTCTGACACCAATACACACACTGTATGGCGGCATCACAGGCCACATGCCATTACATTTACATTGCAGGACACACCCACCCAGAGGGTTGTATTCCTCACACAGGCCAACAGCTGCTTATCCACACTAATTAGTCTATCATGTACCGTATGTGTACGCCGGTATTTGCGCTTTCCGTCAGTGGCAGAGCTCACATACGAGTATGGGGGACTGGACATTGTAACGGTGACACTGCATGACACCCTGAGGGATACATTTCTTTTGAGTCTATTAACCTTCCACATTGACTTTCACAGGGCATACGTTGTCATTCACATTTGTCGGAGTACATGCGTATGACTTGTACATGTTTTGTCATTTGTCCTGACGTCTTTCTTCTCACCTGTCCACCTAGTATCACTAGTTCTGCACATGTATTTTGGACAGGTTACCTTCATACCCCTAACCTGTACACATTATGGGTAAACGCCCTGACGTTTGACCTTTGCTCTTGTTACATTTGTCATAGTAATGTGCCTTTCTGGTAAATTACTGGCAAGGCATTACGAACTGTGCGGTTAGATAATAGTGACTGACATTTCTATGTCATGATTAGTAACACTCATAACATTCATATTCCTGGCTACGCCAGTATTCTATCAACGTTCTGACTTTGTCTGGGGTATATCTAATATAGTCCCTATTTCTATTTCATATACTATGCCTTAGTGCAGCTGTCTTATTTTGACAGTTTGGCAGGTATAGTTACCATCTTGGTCGTACGCATGTCCATCCATGATAATCGCCTACATGACACTGATATAGGGCCCTACATATTCCCACAATGGTTTATGCAATATCCAGTGGATGGTTTGCCCCATTATTGAGAATATAGGCGTGTGCTACACCCACATCACTCCCACGGGGCGGACTTAATCTCTGCCAAACAACACCTAGGCCCATTTCTGCATACCCATGATTCCCATACCTGACCCCTCCACAGTACCCGTTACACATGTTTAATGTGAGCGGTACTAAAGTGTGGAGACACTTATATGCACTCCCCACTCTCCCGATATCAGTTCGTACGTCATACATTCTATCGACACATGTGTCATTACCCTTGCACCTGCTACTGTTGCATGTACAGCTATATCGTACTTGCTGAGGTCACTTATTTTGCGTCAATGACGGTTGACACTATGTATGGATCAATTTTTGGGGTCCTGCAATGGACACCTATATGCATGTTTAAAGTGTAGAACTTGCTGGACTGTCACTTTCTGGCCAATGGTTTGGAAAGCAGCGGTTTATTCACCTTTTGTGCATGTCTGTTTGTCTACCCATATTAGCTATGCCGTGGCCTATTTATGTACATATGTCATATCTACGGGACATATGTTTGTTGTGTATACATATATACATGTACAGTCCTCATTTCATAATTTGCTTTGGTTTACGTCTGTGGATTATGTGTATACACATATATCTATATCCATACCATACCTTTCCACTATACAGATTGTCGCAGAATGTACAGCTGGTTGCCTCTTTATCTTCGGTGTGTTTTCATAACCTTGTGTCTATCTGGCAATGTAGTGGCATTTCATTAAAGACTTACATTGGGAAATACTGGCAAGCAGTTCAGGTTATGACTGCATACCCTTCAGAGAATCCATGCTACTAACACACCTGTTATTCTATCCACTTTCTATGTTTGTTCTGGCACATATCTGGGGTTTGTCCCTATTTGTACCGGTAGTTTGCATGCCTTTGTCCGGTTTCATACTTTACGGGGTTAACAGGTTTGAACCATGTATATCTAACGTGGGGGAAACAGCATTCATTTATTATGCTGTGAGTGGATCACACATGCATAGGCGCACTTGCATTTACATGTTGTGGGTTACATCTGTTTAATAAATGTGTGCTTGCGCGGCCTTTCATATGCCTGACCATAACACTTACTTATCTGTAGTCCGGTTTACGGACTGGTGTGAAACACACGGTTCACCTTTACGTATTTAAGAGTGTGTACAGCACGAACGCATTCATTACACTTTACAGGGACATCTGCAGTGGTCGTAGGTCAACCGGGACTGCATTCACGTTGGACGGATGCCAGAAACAGTATTCTGTTGCTGCTCTGCCTCATTGATATGCATACCCATAGTACTTAGCTACATCAACATATGCCTCACCGCTTCACTTACAACACAGGCATCCATTCCCCTGCTGTGGGAAATGCGGTACTACATATTACACATTCCGTATTGCCTACTGCTGTGGACCCCAGCTGCATTGTTAATCACTCCGAGGATATGCAGAACACCAGGGCATATAGTCATATCACATACACATTTCTGATTGTCAGGGTGTTCATGTAGTGATCTGGGTATGGGCTTGTCCGCCTGGTGAACGGAACTTCT
This sequence comes from Protopterus annectens, assembly GCF_019279795.1. Lineage (NCBI taxonomy): Eukaryota > Metazoa > Chordata > Ceratodontiformes > Protopteridae > Protopterus > Protopterus annectens. The sequence continues at coordinate 822,024,655 of NC_056746.1, forward strand.
CCGGCCGAGTTCAAATGTCAGATGAAGCATGTGGACAGGGAGTATCTCCCTATTATGAACATTTTACCTGTATTTATAGACACATGTGTTTGGGCACCTATCAGGAGCTTATTCTGTTGGCTGTACATATTATGGGTGGGGTTGTTACGGTCCATACTCCACGGTGAGGGGGGGGGTTTCCATTCACATTTGACTATTACCTGTATTCATTCATACGGGGATTATTTGCTTGGACATGTTGTGACTACAGGTATGCAGTTGTACATTACACAAATGTCATGGCTTGTTACTGTACAGATGTATGGACCATACCTCTCGACCTCTTTGAGCAACAAATCTGCGCAAATCCTACATGATGGGGAGAGTAGGAGGGACACATTTTAACTGGTTTCCTTACAAGCTTATAACGTTGATAGAATACTATAGGTTTTGCATTGTCATGACCCTTCTGCGGGATGTGGAGTGCTATACTTAATGCTCATTATTTCGTGACGTCAATCCACACCTATTTACCAGATAGACGCAGGTTGTCGGAGGCACACAACACTATGAGCCAACACTCTGGTCATTCTGTGAATATCTGGACAGTTGAGTGATATGGTATGAACCTCTGTAATACGCTGTTGTGTTCTGGCACAGCAGTAGCTCGGCATTAGGGACAGATGTCGGGACGTGCTGGCAGACAGTTGAGTTTCAGACTTCATACTCCAGACATTAATGCCACTGTGCAAACTGTCATTCTATGATATATCTATGTTTATCCATCCACATGGATATATTCCTGCTTGCACCTGTTATACATTCTACGGATCTCACTCCTCTGAGCTCTCCATACTCCTGCTCCTCTCTACCCTCCAGCTTAACCAGACTTAGCTGACATTCACTTGACTCCCAGTATGTCATTGTTGTACATTTCTGTATTACCACTACAAACTCTGGATTTGCACTGTCTTATTATGCACATGTTATGCATGTGTATTTCCTGACTGTATGCCTTTTACTCTTGTATTTTACCTTTAACATTATGTAGCCTTTATTTCCTTGTATTGCTTGTGGAGCTTTTCTACCCGGGCCTCCGCACTTCTTTGCACAGTGGACTTCCCGGGTACTCAGACTGCACATACATGAATAACTTCTAACAGCTATCTTTGCATATTGTACCTGCTGTTGTACCTTTGTCTCTCTTGTAGTCATGGCTCTGTCCAGATATCTAGCTCACACAGGTTGTTAGGTATGGTCGGTCACGCCGGCACACACTAGGTATCCCTCACACTTCATCAGGGTTCTCCTGTTAATATCAGATGTCTTCCTCACCCTTCTGCCGTTTGCCACTATGCGAGTGTGCGATATATTCTCCCGCATATTTGTGTGGGGACACGTGCGTCACGGGAAGGTGTTTTATCCTGGGTACTGGGTTATGCATGACCACTCAGGTCTGGACAGTGTCTTGGACCTGTACTTCATGTTCTGACTTGTGTCCAGATATGTACAGGATTGGGCATCTTGTTGTCATACCCATTCTACTATTTACATATGTTACTTATCCCATAAGGGATATTCCAGAAATTGGACCATTCCATACAGAAACGATATTGAAATGTATTTTGGCTTTATGAAAATGTGAAGGGGGTTTAACATGCAGGGAATACATGGTTTGCTCTCCTGACACTGCCTAGGGTGACAATACCTACTACATATGCGTATTACTACATATGTGTAGCTGTGTCTGCAACGGACCAGTGGGCCACGTACGGGTGGATTTGGTAGACGTTCTGTTATGGAGCTGGGTTGTGTGATGTGGAGGGTATGCTGGGTAGCCCATTATGCAGCCAGGTGTGTTGCATTTGTTATGGCCAGTTCCATCAGGGCCAACCTGTGGGTATGTGACGGTGACATATCTATACATTTTGATCGCACATTTACATGATACATATGTTTGTGGGATTGTGTTCTACACTATGGCCTGTCTGCTTGTCTTGCAGCTGTTTCTCCATGTGTTTGTGTTTATGTCCAGTTCACCCGCTGCCCCCTCCTATACCTCTGGTTCACCTTTTCTGCATACGACACAGTATCGCTTTATGGTTTTACCATTACCCATCCACCCCTCACATGCAAATTACTCACATCCGATAGCTCACTACTTTTGTTGTTGGGCCATGACACGGCCACAGTAGCACACTGACTGCCCTACAGGTGTCGGGTACCTTTATGGTTGTGTGGACTACCCTGCCATGTATGCTTCCCACGTGCTATACCTCGCACACATAGGTACACGCCCATACTTCACTTTCGTTACTTAGTTGGTATACCCGGGTACTACCCATTCGGCTGTGTCACATACTAGTTTGCCTTCTACCGATGACTCCCGGGATTTGCAGACCTGTTGTACTCATTGGAGGGATGGCACCTTTTCCGATGTCCATGCTATTCCTTCCACATATCTGACTGTTGTGGACAAGCCCTCCCCACAGTCTACGGTACTGTTTCCACCTTTTCAGTTGGCCACGATGTAACATTTGCGGTGGACACAACACATTTTCCATGCCGACACATACCCACGGTCAGTTCGGCAGATAGAACTTACAACTCTTGCCTATATCTAAGCTTTAGTCTTGTAGCATTTCAGTGGCTTATTCTTTTTCTTATGACATTTATGTCATATACGTGTGGAGAACAACTGTTTAATGCCACTATTACATGACGTCTGAGGAATAATTATGTCCTATGATCTCTGCACATTTGCCATGTTTACATGCTTGTGTCAGGACACATCTGGCCGCAGCGGTACTGTCGCTCGCAAAGTGGGACAGGTGGTATTCTTAGTCGATGGTACGGGTCATACTGTTCCTTTCGGCCTACATGTGTCCTTATTGTTGTAGCTGTTTCTATGCTCCTGATTCGTTTACATGTGTATTCTATTCCCTATCACATTTGTTATGTGGGATACAGACATACCTTTTGTATGTGACTATTACATCCCTTGTGGGATATGATAGGAACTGGAGCAACCAAGCTGTCAGTTTCAGATTGTCCAGGTTTGGGGTCGGTAAGTTTGACGGATGGGAGATGAGATCCGGACTGGGATCTAGAATCCAAGGAGTATTCACAAGGTGAGACCACAGGTAAGGGAACCAAATTTGCCGAGGCCAGAATGGGGCAATGAGGATCATCCTGCTCCCCATCCGTGAGGCTTTCTGTAAGAGTTGCAGCATCAGGGGTAGGGGAGGATAGGCATAAAGTAGACTGGGTGGCCAAGCATGCACCAGAGCGTCTCTTGGAGTTTCCCCTGGAGGGGGGATTAGAGAGAAGAAATTGCCGCATTTGGTGTTTGATGGAGACGCAAAAAGATTGCAGCAGGGTTGCCCCCATACTGCGAATATCTGCTTCGCTACTAGTGGATTGAGAGACCACTCATACGGGGTAAGAAGGGTGCGACTGAGTTTATCCGCTAGGATGTTGGTCCGTCCCAGAATGTGCGTTGCAATCAGAAAGCGGTTGGTGGAGATCGCCCATTCCCACACTCTCCTGGCTTCGCGGCATAGAGGGTAAGATCTGGTTCCCCCCTGTTTGTTGATGTACCAGACAACTGACATGTTGTCCGACTGAATTGCAATCGTTCCTATGGGGAGGAGATCCTGAAGTGCTTGCAAAGCGAATAGCACCACTCTCATCTCCAGAACGTTGACATGCAGGGAGGTCTCTGTGTCGTTCCACGTGCCTTGGACCGTTTTGCCTGAATAATGCCCCCCCCCACCCGAGGCGGGAGGTGTCCGTGGTCACCGTGGTGAGAGGGGGAGAGGTGCAGAAGAGACGGCCCGTATGGAGGTCCGAGGCTTGAAGCCACCATAATAGAGCCCTCCTGCAAGCCTTGTTGATAGCAATGGGGTGGTAAAGAGGAAGGGATAGAAAAGACCATTGCACTAGAAGTGTCCATTGCAGTACCCACATGTTCAGACGGGCGCATGGAAGGAGCGTAATCGCTGCCGCCATGGAGCCTAGTGCCCTCAGGACCAATTCCGCTGGTGAAGTCTCTGATTGGAGGATAGCCCGCACATGGAGTTGCAAATTCCAGATTCTCTCGGAAGTTAGAAAGGCTCGTAGCCCTTTGGTGTCTATTCTGGCTCCTATGAATTCTATGACTTGTGTTGGGGCCAGAAGGGATTTGTCGGCATTGATGGTGATGCCTAACTGTGGGGCCAGGCGGAGAAAGAAGTCTCTGGCTGAGCAAAGTAGATGCCTTGTTGGGGCGGTCAGGAGCCAGTCGTCCAGGTACGGAAATACCTGTATTCCCTGGAGTCTCAGGTGGGCCGCAATCACTAATAATACCTTGGTGAGCACCCTGGGGGCTGTGGTGAGGCCAAAGGGAAGGACCCTGAACTGGTAGTGACTGGCTCCCAGCCGGAAGCAGAGGAACCTCCTGGATCGTCTGTCCATTAGAATGTGGTAGTACGCATCCTTGAGGTCTGTAGAGCACATCCAATTGTTCTCCCTTAGAAGGGGGAGAATAGATTGAAGAGTGACCATTCGGAATTTTTCCTTGGTTACTGACAGGTTCAAGCGGGAAAGGTCTAGAATTGGTCTCAAGTCCCCCGTCTTTTTTGGCACCAAAAAGAACCTGGAGTAGAACCCTAATCCGAGCTGGTCTTGGGGGACGGGCTGGATGGCTCTTTTTCTTAGCAGCTGCTGAATTTCTGCAGCTGCGGCCTCCCTCTGATCGGGTGGTACATCGGGGAGGTTTTTGAATTTGGGGACATGGAGTAATGGTATTTTGTACCCTCTGGATATAATGCGAAGCACCCAGCGGTCTGTCATGATGGACTCCCATGCCGCTAGGTGTTCCGAGAAGCGCCCCCCGACTGCCTCCAGAGTGGAGCAGCCAGGCAACCCTTCAGGGCTGCTGCGCGGTGCGCTCAGAGAAAGGTTCTCTGGACCCAAAGTTTCTCGGAGCCCCTCTGCCCCTGGGGCGGCGTCCTCACTGTCCTCCTCTGCCACGGTAGGACTGGTTGTCCAGAGTGGGTTGGGAATGTTGCGATTTCCGGAACCACATCTTCTTCTGACCCTTTTGGTTCTTTGAAAAGGACCACAGGGGTGCACAGAAGTGGATTCCGACGGCAGACAACGTCTTCCCGTCCTCTCTCTGGACAAGTGTCTCGCGAACTGTTTCGCCAAACAAGGCAGAACCATCGAAAGGGGCGTTTGCAAAGGATGCTTTAAAAGGCTCCGCAAAGTCACAATGATGGAGCCAGGCCTGATGTCTCATGACTAGGCCTGCTCCGCTAGCCCTAGCAGCTCCCTCTGTGGCATGGGACAATAGCCGCATAGAGGTATTTGAAATTGATATCAGAGTGGCCATTCGGGTGGAGTACAATTGCTTGTCATCCGCCGACATGGACTCAGGAGGGGAGGCAGTGTATTCTTTGATAAGATCCCGCTGCATTCTGATGACATGTGCCATATAGTTCAGAGACCTTACCGAGAAGGTCTCTGAACTAAAGATTCGCTTCCCTAAGCGGTCCATCGAGCGGGACTCCTTGCTCGGTGGATGGACTGAGGGGCTCTCCTGAGCCAATTCCCTCTTCGTGGCTGCCGCCATCAACATGGCATCTACGGGGAGGCCCTTACTCCAGTGTGATCGGTCCGAGGGGGGGGCTAAGTATTTTGTCCGGGCGTTTTGGTATTGGCTCCACGGTGTCCGGATCCTTCCACGCCCTGGTGGTAATGAGGTCCACCAGGGGGTCGGCCAGAGGGGACACCCAAGAGGTAGACGGGCCCGCTTCGAATGCCTCCAGAAACACGGACTCATCGGAGGGAGACTTGGGGGCAGACCACCCACCTCTGATCCTCAGCATCTCCATGATGTCTCCAAAGGAGACATCCTCAGGGGGCGATCTTGGGGAGCCTTCCCCTTCCTCCAAGTCCGTGTCCTCGGTTAAGGACTCAGGGGAGTCCGCGTGCCTCCTCTTGCACTTATGCTTGCGGGGCACTTCCTCGGGGGGGCTGTCTGAGGAGGCCTCGCCAGCAACATCTTCTTCCAATGGAACCATCTGGGACATTGAAGCAGGCTGTCCCTTTGGCCGGGTGATGGAAGCCTGGCCCAGCAGAGAGGGAGTGCAGGGAGGAGCCAAGACAAGGACTGGGGGTCCGGATGCTCTCAACAGAGCCCTCTCCACAACATCGAAGGCCGAGGGAGAACCACTCTCTCTTGGATCCGAAAGTCGGCTCCCACTCAGATCCGATGAAGGGATCGGAACCGGCACCGAGACCATCGGATCCAAAGGACGAGTGCGCTCTGACCTGGACGGAGCCAAAGGCACACTGAATCCCTCGGATCCGAAGCTCGGGCCATGGCTCCGAGAGGTCGGATCCACAGGCTCGAGGGCAGGGTCGGATCCGAAGTACCGAGTACTGTCGGTGCCGACCCACCCCCGGCTCCAATGCTGCTCGGCTCCGAACGCTCCGAACCCGGATAGCGGGTTGGAGAAGGCGCAATACTCCCATCTGCAGCTGGGCCTGGATGAACCTTCGCATCATCCGGTCCAAGTCTGCATCGGACATAATAAATGTAGATCTCGAAGAGGTCACTGAGGCAGGCCTGGAATGCCGCCTCGATGACCTCGATGGAGATCGGGCCTCCTCCTCCTTGGGCCCCGGGGAGAAACAAGGGGATCGGAGCCGAGGAGGAGGAGACCTAGAAGCAGTGGAGGGAGAAGCCCGCTTAGCTTGCGGGGCCGAAACGGAGGTCTCGGCCCGCCGTTTGTGGTGCTTCTCCCTCCGTTTCTCCCTCCTGGCCTCCCTGTCCTCCGACACTTTAGCGGGAGTTTGAGTCCCGGACGGAGGAAGGGGGGCAGGAATGGCAGCAACCACAGGCTGTGGTGGAGCCACAGGAGCAGCGGAGGCCGGAGCTGAGTCCGGGGGTAAAAGTCTCGCCAAGACCAGCTTCGACCTCCGCTCTTTCAGTGCCCTGGGATTGAACACTGCACAAATGGTACAGCCTGAGGAGAGGTCTTCAACCCCAAGGCACCGAACGCACCGAGTGTGGCCATCAGCCGGAGAGAGCTTATGGCCACACTCGGTACATTTAGAAAAGATGGCTTTTGGGGCCTCAGCCATACTTAAAGAAAAATAAGTAACACACACACACAGGCCCCAAAAAACACAACACCAACACACACACTCTAACGACCAGCGAAGGGAGGGAAAACTACTTAAAAGAAATTTTTTTTTACTATAAAGGGAACCTAACACTTACACACTTAAAAATTTTAGTGAAAAATTTTAGAAAGTGACAGAAAATAAGACTTAACTGCCCAGCACTATACGAGCTCACAGGAGTCCAGCTTTCCACAAGCGCGGCAAACTAGATTTGAGGTCATGGAGGGTTAGCAGGGGATTATGGGTGAGGGGAGGAGCTAGGAGCTCGGATCCATCAGCTTGAAACAAGTTGCCGGCTCGGATCCGATATCGGATCCAAGACCCACAGGTTGCTGACAAATGAACTCCCTACTTCAGATCAACTGTTTAATGCCTATATTACATGACGTCTGAGGGATAATTATGTCCTATGATCTCTGCACATTTGCCATGTTTACATGCTTGTGTCAGGACACATCTGGCCGCAGCGGTACTGTCGCTCGCAAAGTGGGACAGGTGGTATTCTTAGTCGATGGTACGGGTCATACTGTTCCTTTCGGCCTACATGTGTCCTTACTGTTGTAGCTGTTTCTATGCTCCTGCTTCGTTTACATGTGTATTCTATTCCCTATCACATTTGTTATGTGGGATACAGACATACCTTTTTATGTGACTATTACATCTCTTGTGGGATATGATTCGGACATACAGTCACTACATATATCTACATTTCTCCTCGTGTATTTTGTTATGGACACATCTGCACATCTCTGTGCCCTCCCTCACATTATGGGTCAGCTGGTGACCCTCTCCATTGGGTTGGACGTACCTCCTGGCAGCACCCTAGCATATGATATGTTTCACTTCCACATGGTATAACTATAAACACTACGTTGGACCACGGGCACGCGGTTTTTCTGTCATTTGTTCAAGGGTAGAGACTTGTTATTCCCTATCATGCATTTGTGTTTGCTTCTTCATTTTCTGTTTGCAGGGACTATCTTGCATGCTTTGTATACGTTTCAGTCTCCACGGACACTGATAGGTGCGAGTATTACTGCAGGCGGACTATACTATTCAGCAGTTTAGGTTGCTCATCGACAACCAACATTGACACGCCTCCCTCCGCAACTTCGGTACGCCCTATGCACTCGCGCACATTTCCTATGCACGTGGCTTTGGCGGCTGCACACCTTCATTAATATGCATATGGCACTACTACTCCATACATACGCCGCACGGCTGGCGCAAGCCTTACACCAGCCTTGCGCAGAGCTTCATGAATCCGGGGATATATTTATGTTTTGGTCCTTTCAATTGTGTGAACATGTTGTCAATGTATGGGAGAGGAAGGAAAAAAGAAAGAAAGAGACAAACAGAAAAAGAGACAGACAGAAACTGTGTAATATGTACGCGCGCATGTGTGTGTATAGATTCATGTATTTGTGTGGAGAGGTGATGATGTTAAAATGTCAGTTAAGAAAGGGTTTCATAAAACATGAAAGCACTTAACACCTGTGATGTATGTGCAAAGGGAGAAAGTGACAATTATGGGAGTAGCACATAATTCACCGGTTCTATAGTTTAACCACATTTGATTCTTCATATAAAAGGTTAGTTTATTACAAAAAGTTATCTATCATCTGTGATAGTTATAGCCAAGGGATTCAGAATGTTACAAGTTTGTTGTAGTTATTTGGATTTGCTTGTCATTGTATATGTTTTTTATTTGGATTTGCTGGTCATTTTACGTGTTCTGATTGCGTGGTCCAAAACCAATCACAACAGAGCTTCTGATATTTTATAAAATTCCTGCAATGTACTGCCAGTTGCACTTTCTCACATAATCGATTTTTTCAAAACTGTGGAATAGCTAAAGTGGGCAACATAAAGAAGACCAGTTATACAGAGCATAACAAACACATGGAAAGTTATCAGACAGAAGTATGTAACAGTCTACTAGTTACAGAGACAAACTGTGAAGTCAATGCATGCAAGAACTAGAGTTTAAACTGGAATCAAATTGTGGTAGAATGCCCACTAATACCAAATGTAACAAATGTAGACAATCTGGTGAGGAAGATTTGGGACAGACAGGAAGAAGGTAAGAGGAAGCAAGGGCATCCAGCAAAGAGGTGGATGGATTGTGTGAAAGAAGATCTGCGACAGTCAGGCATGAGTGTTGAAAAAGGCAGGAGTGTGGCACTGAAGCGAGAGAGATAGTAAGAGTTAACACGATACCCCAACCCCATGTAGAAAATAGGAAAAAGGGGGCTGATGATGATGATGATGATGATGACCAAATGTAAAAAATGTGTATATTTGCAATGTGCCTGTGTGAGATCATACAAAAGTTGAACAACGGCTGTGATTACACACACACACACACACACACACACACACACTGTGCAACAAAAGTATATGGCAAAGTTTAAGAAAGTAAGGGCTAGCTTCCCAGTGGATGTCCTAAAACATGCCAGTGCAGGCCTAAGAAAGCCTGCAAAAAATAATGCAGTAAACCATTGCGTTTTAAGTACATTTCAGTTGTAGATTATGACAATAATGATGAATAACAGTCAAATAAATTCTAACATTTGTTTTAAAAATACAAATGACCAGTGATAAGCACCCACGAATATTTGTCAGGAGACAGAAGCCTGCAGTAATTAAAATATGGTAGCTTGTTATGAAAAATTGTTTTACTTGACTCCTTAAATATTATAGTGTGGAGAATACCGTTCTAGCATTACATTACACACTGCATCTGCTTGACTGCAGAAAGTGACAACATATCTTAGTTTACCCTTATAAGTGCCTTGGCACCCTGCCTCTTCTCCATGCTTCCTTCTCTAGTAATCTTTTTCCACCTGTCCAGAGTCCTCTTGAATGTCTTTGTGGATTCCCTCTGTACCACCCAATCTGACAGCCCATTCCAAGGGTCCACATCCTTCTCTTAGCTCTAGCTGCAAAAATCAGGCCTTCCTAACATTAAAATAAAGTCATGAAGAAAACTTTCATAAAATTTTGAAGCGTCTGTTTTTAAGCAGAGGCTTCAGTGGTAGTATATTGTTTATACCTGGATGCTTGTCGGCTCTAAGGTTTATTATCCACTCAGTTTCTCATATTTCTGTAAGATTTTTAAAGTCACCTCCATGAAAATTGGGTATGATGCGATCCAAGACCATAAAAGTAAATGAGTGTGTGGGAAACTGTATAACGTGAGTGGCTAATGCATTGTTAGTATCAGCTTTAGTGATATCTCGCAGATGTTGCATAATCCTAGCTTTAAACAACTGGTTAGTTTTACCTACATAGAAAGCTGCACATTTCTTGCAGCTAGCTAGATAAACTAAATCTCGGGAAAGGCAGGTAGCATATCCATTAAAATGGAAGTCTTGGCCAGAAATAGGATGTGAGAAGCAGTGGCTGGTGTTTATATAAGGGCAAGCTTTGCATTTGCCACATCTATATGTACCTTTCTTAGATGTCTGGAATCCAATTCTTTTTGAAATTCCATCTTTGAAGCATAGCATCCTTTTTAAGTTCTTTTTATTCTTGTAAGTAAAATGTGGTTTCTCCCCTACTATCTCTTTAATTTTTTCATTCTCTGTCAAGACTGGCCAGTACTTGCATATGGTGTCACATACTAGTCAAGAGTCAGAACCATAGGTCAGCAGACAATTTAGAGTCTTACTGAGATCCGCTGTCTCTCTCGAATTTCTTTTTATTTGCCTCATCACATCTTTTTTCCTGAACGAAGGACATCCATTTGTTTTCCTAATATTCTCCAGCTTATCTGCTCTCATAACAATTTCTCATTCCAAATAGCCTCTATCCTGTAAGAAGCCCTGTATCTGCTCAGTTTCTTGTGTTAAATCACAATCTCTTGTACAGAGCCTAGAAGTTCTAATGATCTGATTTTCTAGGATATTTTTGAAAATATGATAAGGGTGCATGCTATTTCTATGTAGGTAACGGCTCTTCCATGTCTCTTTGCGATAAATGCAGGTGTTTATACCTAAGTCCACATCATAGGTGAGTCGTACATCCAAGAAATCAATTTCTTTACTTGAATAATTAAGAGTGAACCTAAGGAAATCAGTGGTCCCATTCAAATATTCTTGAAAATCAAGTAAATCTTGGACACTGCCATCCCACAAAATAAACACATCATCCACAAAACATCCATAGAATTTTAGTTTATGCAACCAAGGATTTAATTCTTCTAGGACTTTGGTCTTCTCCCATTGGGCTAATACAAGATTTGAGTAACTGTTAGCACATGGGGTGCCCATCGCTACTCCCCAATTCTGTAAATAATAAGCACTGCTGTATGTGAAAATGTTAGATTCAAGTATTAATCTCAGCAGTTCACAGATTCAAGTATTAATCTCAGCAGTTCACAGATAAGATCATGCTTAGCATTCAAGTCTGTTAAAAACATTCTGATGGCCTCTATCCCATATTAGTTAGGGATAACAGTAAAGAGGTTGCAAACATCCATAGTTGCAAAGAGTAAATCTTTGGGAATTCCTTCAGCTTCTAGTGAACAATTCAAACATTCTAAAAAATCACCTGTATCCCTCAAGAACTTCTCGGCCTGTTTGACATAGTCTTTTAAGGAATCTTCTACATAAACAGATAGAGGTTCTGTTACCCAGTTTCGTCCTGCGACAATCAGGTGTAGAGGGGGGTTGTGCAGGTATTTATGTATCTTGGGTAGACCGCTGATGGTGGGAATAGTAGGATATTCCACCTTGAAAAAGTCAAACAGTTCCTGACTCAATAGCCCTTGTAACAGAAGTGTTTCCAAAGTATCAGTCACTTTATTGATGATGGAGTTTAATTCACTTTTGGTAAGCTTAATATAGGTGAGTGACTCACTGAACATAGATTCCATTTTGGTGGCATACCATGTCGAATCCATAACGACAATGGCACCACCTTTGTCCACTGGTATAATTACGATCATCTCATTCTCCTTAAGCTCATTTAGAGCTAATCTTTCTCCCAGTGTCATATTAGAGAAGTGTTGTTTATGACCCCCTTGACTCCCATGCTCATAAATCTCATTTTCACATAAGCGAGCAAATAGTTTGACATTTGGTGGATTCGCTGGTACAAAGGTACTAGGTTTCTTAAAACAACAACCTTCTATTCGCTGGTTACTACCAAGAATACATTTTAGTGTGACATTTCTACAAAAATACCTTATGTCAAGGCTAAACTCAATTAAAGTTCGAATGTTTAGAAGGTATACAGCTCAGTCCTTTATTAAGAATCCCTATCTGTTCGTCACTTAGTTGCAACTGTGAAATATTAAATACTAAGCTGTTGGTTCATTATTCAGTGGAGCGTTTTTTTTCTTTTTCTTTCTCTGCTCTGCAATCGAGAACTGCGTTCTGGGTGCTGCTTCAGAAAAAAACAGTAAGTTTTGAAATATCGGTGCATGTATGACACCTTCTTTGGGTCTAACTGCAAGTGCTAAGGAACAAATACCTGAATTATCAATATTCAAATTCACACCTTCAGGATGTGGAGTATTTCGCAAAGGTGTAGCGCTGTCATTATCCTGGTTGTTAACAGTGCTAGTCATTTCCTGTGTGAGATTAGGATGGGAAAGCCCAGAGGCTGAACTAGGTGTATGGGAGGGAGCAATCTCAATCTGTCCTATCACCTTCTGTGTAGGCAAATCAGTCCTCCAATACGTCACTTGTTTCCTCATATTCGTACCTCCATCAACATTCATAGCTCTATTTGTAGATTTAAAATCTTCTTTACGCCATTCAAAGATATGGCCTAGCTTAAAATCATTAGAATCACGTAATAATTTACATGTTTTTTGTTCCTTAAGTCTATTATCATAAACATTTAAGTTATGTTGTAGTGTTTCAAGCCGAATGAGACAGATATAATCTAAATTCATTTCTTCCAATTCTTTCTGTTTTTTCTGAATTAGCTCTTTAATACTTTCCTCTTCTGGTTTAAAATAGTCAATCAGAAGATTCATATAAGCAAAGCTAGTCTGCAAATTTAACACTTGCCACTTAGCTAATAGCTGAAGGTGGCTATTTCCATAACTTGGCATACATTTTATACGCATACCTCTCGGTATGAATTTATGATGGATGCTCGACTCTAAATGAAAGCACTGCCAATGGAGGCGTTTATGATGAAAGGCAGTGTTTTCTACTTCATGTAATGTCTTGTCAAAATTAACATTAGGTTTAGATGCAGATGTCCTTCAAGAATGCAACTGCAGTCATAACATATGGGTTGTCCTGCCTCAGGCAGCCCTCGGTCGGCCGAATTCCAAAGTCTGGGTCCGGCGTTGGCTGGTGTCGCCTCCTCTCCGACGTCACCACGGCTGGAGTATAAAGGCATCGGCCAACGCCATCTTCTTTAGTCTTTCTTGCCGTGTGGTGCCCGAAGCAGAAGCAGTTCGCAAGTGCCGGTCGGTCAGCTCCTGTGTTTTCAGTACCGAAGTCATCTAAAAGCTAAGTACCTCGTTGGGGAACATTTATTCTTGCCTCAGCTGATGTCAGAACAAATTGAGAAAGTTAATAATTGTTTGTCTTGTGGTAAACAAATACCTCATAAGGACTTCCATTCTCTCTGCCTTCCTTGCCTGGGCCCAGACCACGACGTCTCGGCCTGTGCTGCCTGTGCTTGCTTTAATAAGCGCACTCTCAGGCGCTGGGCAGAATTTGCCGAGGACTTTTTCGGTGAATCTTTTGCGTATATCATGTCGTCGGACCAACCGACTACCCAATCTGCTAAAAAACGCAAGGACCGGGATCGACATCCTCGGCCCGCGTTCACTACCGATGCTACTCCCAAACCCTCTGCGAGTGCTCCGGTCCCTTCGGAAGTGGTAAATCTACCGCTCCAGGCCGACGACACAACGTTAACACGACCTTCGGTCTCGGAGATCTCTCCGGTGCCGGTTGTTGATTTTCCTCCGGAAACCAAAGTTCTGGATCTACCCGACACCATTTCTGTGGACAAGGTTACGCCTGCACGTGGTGCTGCTAGGCCTCCTGTATCCATGTCCATCAAGGCCTTTGCACGTGCTAAGGCTGCCAGTCAGGCCAAGGCCCATCCTAAACCTACTGCCCAGGCCCCTTCTTCTGATAAGCAGATCATGTCTCTGGCTGCTGATCTTATTTCCCTTATCAGGGGGTCTCAGCCTCATCCGGAAAGGGGTTCTCAGCCACCTGCAGAGAAAAGGCCCAGAACTGAGCAGGCGGAAGACCTCTCTTCGGATGAAGCCTCTGGGGATTCTGAACATTCTGATACCCAAGAAGAATCCTTCCAGGCCTACGAGGACTCTGATGCTGAGGAATCAATTCCCTCTGCCTCCCCTCCAGAGGATTTCTCATTTGGTGAAGTTCTGCATTCCATGAGGGAACATTTTCAATGGCAGGGTCAGGAATTCTCTGACTCCAGGAAAAGGCTTCGTACCTTCCTTAAGCTTCCCCAGCACAGACCTTTAGCTATTTCACCTGTTATGGATGTTTTGGATGATGTTTTCCCTGACTCCAGTGCTAACCCTGATTCTCTTCCTCTGGCTCCTGTCAAGCCGGACAGATATTATAGGGTCCCTGACACTCACAAGCACCTTTTTAAGGCCCACTCTGTGGATCTAGAAACTATTTCACAGGGCCCCAAGGGAGTGGCTACCTCCTCTGCCAAAAACCCACTGCCAGCGGACAGGGAAGCAAGGTCCCTGGAGAGATGGGGTAAAAAAGTATATACCTCTACTACCCTGACCATGAGGTTACATAACTGCCTTTTTCACATGTTTCAGTACCAGGATTTTCTCCTGGATGATTTACAGAAAAAGTTAGCCTCTCCTGAGCCTATTGATAAAAAGGCATTGCAGGATCATATACATAACACTCAGCAGGTTAATAACCATTTTCTTCAGTGTGGTTATGATGCACTGGAAGCTTCATGTAGGGCAGCTATGACTGGGGCTGTGATACGTAGACATGCTTGGTTAAAGGATCAGTCTTTGCCTGACCATGTTAAAGTAAAGTTACTTGATGCACCTCTGGAAAAACAGAAGCTTTTTGGTGCTAATGCACAAGATGTATTGAAATCCATAGAGGAAAAAGCAAAGTCAGTACAGACAGTCAAAGATTTCCTTCAGGTTCAGCCACCCAGATTCAGCAGAAACTGGCCCTCAAAAAATTGGTCCTTCCCCGGCTCAGACAAATTTCAAAGGGGAAAAAGCAGACGTGCCCGAGGTAGAGGGCAATACCGAGGATCTTACAGGGGCCGCCAATGGCAACCTCCAAATCAAAGAAGTGGCGCAGACAGTTCAGCTGCACCACAAGGACAATCACAATGACTTGACTTTCGTCCCGCCTACAAAGGTTCAAAGAGAAGCACCTTTGGGCGGAAAATTATCCTTATTCTCACAAAACTGGCATATCTTAACCAAGGACAACTGGATTCTGGACTTGATAGACAAAGGTTACAGATTCCACTTCCACACATTACCAATGAGACAAGGCATGCCAAACCTGCCACATCATCAAAGGGCAGAGGCACTCTCTCAAGTTTCCAAGCTGTTAAGTATAAAAGCAATAGAAAGGGTTCCTCCTCAGGAGCAAGGCCAGGGATTTTATTCAAGGCTGTTCCTTGTTCCAAGAAAAAAAAAACAAATGGAGACCCATACTGGACTTGTCATCTCTAAACACTTTTCTCATAGTGCCAAAGTTCAAAATGCTGACGTTGCAGCAACTCCTTCCCATGCTGGGCAAGGGGTCTTGGCTGGTCACTCTGGACCTCAAGGAGGCATACCTGCATGTCCCAATCAGACAAAGCTGCAGAAGATACCTCAGATTTCTTGCAGGGACAGAGCATTATCAATTCTCAGCATTGCTGTTTGGCTTATCTACTGCGCCCAGAGTGTTCACGAAATGCCTGGCATCAGTAGTGGCACACTGCAGACTGCAGGGGATTCAAATATACCCCTACTTGGACGACTGCCTCATACAAGCAGATAACAAACAAACAAACCTTAAAAGAAAATTTGGACTATGTCATGCATCTACTGCAGGCCTTGGGATACACAGTCAACATTCAGAAGTCAAAACTACTGCCATCCCAACAGATTATCTTCTTAGGAGCCAAACTGAACACAGAAAACCAAATGGCCTACCTCACAGAGGAAAAGCAGCAACATTTACCAGAGTACTTCAAAGGCCTAGCAAAACTCTCCCAGCTGACTGCAAGGAAAATCCTGCAGGCCCTGGGGTTCATGGCATCTTGCATCCTTCTGATACCTTTGGCAAGACTTCATATGAGAAAGCTGCAATGGTATTTGAAAAACTTATGGTCTCAACACAGCCAAAGCCTAGAGGACATAATCCCACTTATTCCATGTCTGCAAAAAGAATTTTTATGGTGGGCTCAAGCCAGTCAGCTAAACAAAGGCATGTCTTTCAACAGACCTCAAGCAGGGCACATGATTACAACAGACGCCTCAGACCATGGATGGGGGGGCGCACATGGAGGACAGATGCATTCAAGGGCAATGGACCCCAAAGGAAAGACATCTGCACATAAACCAAAAGGAAATGTTGGCAGTGATACATGCAATCGAGGCTTTCGAAAAATCACTACAACAAGGGCATTTGCTAATAAGGACAGACAACACCACTGTCATGTGGTACATAAACAAGCAGGGAGGCACTCATTCTTATCCCCTCTGCAGACTAACAATGCTTCTCTGGGAAAAATCCCTGAGCCTGAAGATACATTTACAATCCCAGTTTGTACCAGGCAAGGACAATGTACTGGCGGACAACCTGAGCAGAAATTTCATGGATCCACACGAATGGATGCTGCACCCTCACATTTTCTCTCAACTGACAAAGACATGGGGAAGGCCGGATGTAGATCTTTTCGCCTCCCACTTAAATCATCACCTGAAAAAGTTCTGGACAAGGACTCACCATCCTCTAGCCTGGAAAACGGATGCTCTCTCCTTCAGCTGGAATTCACTAAAAATGTATGCATTCCCTCCTCTGCCTCTGCTGACCAAGGTGATACTGAAGATAAAAGCAGAACAACCAACAGGTATTTTGATAGCTCCAGACTGGCCAAGGCAACACTGGTACCCATTACTACTGACCATAGCTTGGACCTAACCATGGCCTCTGACCCTATGGCCCCTACTCCTAACACAACACAATTACAGGACTGTACATCAAGACTTGAAATCATTACATCTGACAGCCTGGAGGCTAACATGACTTCTCCACCTAACTCTCTTTCAAAATTGGTTCAAGAAATCTTGCTGGAAGCACGCAGACCTTCCACCAGAAAAACATATTCAGCCAAATGGAAGAGATTCAGCATCTGGAATGCCAACAGGGGTCAGGACACAGCATTACTGAGTATACCTCAGATTTTAGAATACTTGGCAGAACTACTTCATACTGGACTCTCATACTCTTCAATAAAGATTCATGCCTCAGCAATCTCAGCAAAATACAGCTGTGACCCTCCAGTGTTTTCTCATCCTTTGCTAAGACAGTTTCTAAGAGGAATAAAGACTATCAAGCCTCCCAGAAAACAGCCAGTACCTGCATGGGACCTCAATTATGTGTTGGAAAAAATTAACTCTTCCTCCATTTGAGCCAGCAGCAAGTTCAGAAATGCAATTTCTTTCATGGAAGACGGCCTTCTTATTGGCAGTCACATCTGCAAGAAGAGTTTCGGAGATACAGGCACTCATGGCAGTGCCTCCCTTCCTCATTTTTCATCAAGACAGAGTTTCTCTAAGAACCAATCCTACATTCATGCCCAAAGTTATTTCCAGGGTGTCTCTAAATCAAACTATTCACCTGCCTGCATTCTTCCCCAATCCTCAAAATAGGGGGGAAAAGCTACTGCATACTTTGGACATACACAGACAACTACGTTACTACTTGGACAGAACTAAGACCACCAGAAAGTCTGACCAACTGTTTGTAGCCTATGCTGCTGGAGTGCAAGGAAAAGCAATCTCCAAACAAACAATTTCAAAATGGATTGGACATTGCATCAGATTCTGCTATTCTTTCCATGGAAAAGGTGTGCCAGCCAATATTAGGCCACATTCTACCAGAGCTATGGCCACTTCCACAGCTTTCCTAAGAGGAGTGGCAACAAAGGACATTTTAGAGGCTGCTACATGGAGCTCAGTGCATACATTTACCAAGCACTACAACCTGTCCTTATTTTCCAGATTCCGAGCAGGCTTTGCTTTGGCAGTCCTGCAGGGGATTTTAGCTATACCATCCTTATCATAGTTCCATCCACCCCCAGCTTGGCTATGGTATTCAACCCATATGTTATGACTGCAGTTGCATTCTTGAAGGACATAGTACAGTTTTGCACCTACCATAAATGTAGATGTCCGATAGATATGCAACTGCAGTCGGATTTTCCCTCCCTCCTACCCCTCTGTATCCTTCTTTTTGGGTCCCTACCCCTTTTCCCATTAGCTGGGGGTATTCCTATGGTGTATCTGTTTATTGCTGTTGTGCACGTTTGGGATTATTTTTATCCATTTACCAAATTTAGCCTTCCTAGGAGGGCACCTGGCATCTGGGGCAAGAAACACTGAAGAAGATGGCGTCGGCCGATGCCTTTATACTCCAGCCATGGTGACATTGGAGAGGAGGCGACACCAGCCGACGCCGGACCCAGACTTTGGAATTCGGCCGACCGAGGGCTGCCTGAGGCAGGACAACCCATATGTTATGACTGCAGTTGCATATCTATCGGACATCTACATTTATGGTAGGTACAAAACTGTACTTTTCAGTTTCTACAAATTGTGCATCCAAATTCAAAGTGAGACGTGGATTGACCTGCTCACCTGAATTCCCAAAGGAAGTTTGCTGGAACACATTCCTATTTATTTCCGTGCATAAATCCATTGTGTGCTTTATAGAGTGCATAAACCAATTTAAGTAAATAAAACAAACAAAGCACCCTATAACAGCTAAAGGCAGTCCTTGGATAAAATATGAAAACTGAATCAAAGCCAAGAAAAACCACTGTGTTGAGAATCACTTCCTCCTTTAATAGAAACAAACAAACAGGTAAACAAATAAAATCCAAGAGCTCTAGTAAAAGATGAGCGCTTTCGGCTCTTCAGCCTTCATCAGATCTACAAATGAGCTCTGTTCACTATTTTAAAAACATAGTCCCATCCAATCAGACGTTTGTCATTTAGTGACATCATACTGAGTAGGTGTACATCTATATGTACCTTTCTTAGATGTCTGGAATCCAATTCTTTTTGAAACTCGTTCTTTGAAGCATAGCATCCTTTTTAAGTTCTTTTTGTTCTTGTTAAGTAAAACATGGTTTCTCCCCTACTATCTCTAACTTTTTCACTCTCTGTCAAGACTGAACAGTACTTGCGTATGGTGTCACATACTAGTCAAGAGTCAGAACCATAGGTCAGCAGACAATTTAGAATCTTACTGAGATTCGCTGTCTGTCTTGATTTCCTTTTTATCTGCCTCATCACATCTTTTTTTGAACAAAGGACATCCATTTGTTTTCCTAATATTCTCCAGCTTATCTGCTCTCATAACAATTTCTCATTCCAAATAGCCTTTATCCCGTAAGAAGCCCTGTATCTGCTCAGTTTCTTGTGTTAAATCACAATCTCTTGTACATAGCCTAAAAGTTCTAATGATCTGATTTTCTAGGATATTTTTGAAAATGTGATGAGGGTGCATGCTATTTCTATGTAGGTAATAGTTCTTCCATGTCTCTTTGTGATAAATGCAGGTGTTTATACCTAAGTCCACATCACAGGTGAGTCGTACATCCAAGAAATCAATTTCTTTACTTGAATAATTAAGAGTGAACCTAAGGAAATCAGTGGTCCCATTCAAATATTCTTGAAAATCAAGTAAATCTTGGACACTGCCGTCCCACAAAATAAACACATCATCCACAAAACGTCCATAGAATTTTAGTTTATGCAACCAAGGATTTAATTCATCTAGGACTTTTATGGTCTTGGATCACATCATACCCAATTTTCGTGGAGGTGACCTTAAAAATCTTACAGAAATACGAGAAACTGAGTGTTTAATACACCTTAGAGCCGACAGGCATCCAGGTATAAACAATATAGTACCACTGAAGCCTCTGCTTAAAAACAAACGCTTCAGAATTTTCTGAAAGTTTTCTTCATGACTTTATTTTAATGTTAGGAAGGCCTGTTTTTTTGCAGCTAGAGCTATAGCTTTAAGATGTTAAAAAGTGCGTTACGCCTACTCAGTCTGATGTTACTAAATGACAAACGTCTGATTGGATAGGACGTTTTAAAACTAGTGAATAGAGCTCATTTTCAGATCTGATGAAGGCTGAAGAGCCGAAAGCGCTCATCTTTTACTAGAACTCTTGGGTTTTATTAGTTCACCTGTTTGTTTCTTGCTATTGAAGAAGGAAGTGATTCTCATCACAGTGGTTTTTCTAGGCTTTTATTCACTTTTCCCTATATGGCCCCACAAACTGCAGGCACTACTCAAGGTGTGGTCTGACTAAGACAATGTGGAGTGGCACTTTTACCTCTTTGCTTCTAGAATTTATCATCCTGTTTGTTGCTGCAATTTCCATCTCATTATGCTCCTGGTGGTTCAATCTAAGTATAATCAACACCCCCATGTCTTTTTTCTGCTCTGATGCAACTATTCTATATACTTCCAGATGATGCTTCACAGCAGGGTTGTTATGGCATAACCAGTATGTTGCAATTGTTTGCAGGGAACCTTAACTGCCACCTTCTGTGCAGTTATTTAGCCTTTCTAAATCATTTGGTACTCTTCTTCTACCCTCTATTACTGTATTTTTGAGTTATCAAATGAGTTGACCCTGTTATCTCCTCTGTCAGACATGTCTGAGACAAACACAATGAAAACTGCTGACCCAAGACAGACCTCTGCAGTCTTCCACTCATTTCTGACATTGTTTCTTTCACATCAACCCTCTGTGTTTGACCAACATGCAGCCATATGTCCTTCTACCTACAACTTCATCAGTTCTCATATTAGCCTCTTGTGTGATAAAGAGCCAAAGGCCTTGCTGAAGAAGTCCAGAGTACATCTACTGGCTCTCACATTTTAAGTTCACCTATAACTCACTCATAAAAATGGATCAGGTTTAAACTGACAGTTCCTTCTGGCTGTGAACAATGACTATTGCTGTTGTCCTGGAGATTGCTGTCCTCTAGAAATGCTACCAGCCTTGCCTTCAGATTTTTTCCATAACTTTACTTTCAAATGTTGGTACACTAACAGGCTTGCAGATTCTTGGATGTTTTGTGCTTCCTCGTTGCACAAGGGTATCACATTTGCTATATTCTAGTCCTATGGCATATCTGCACTATCCAGTAACATCCTAAAAGTTTAAGTCAGTAGGCCAGGTAGCACAAAAGTGAGACTTTGAAGGACTTTCTCACATAGCCTATCTGGTCCTTGTGTTTTTTTCCCTCTCTAAAATCCAATTGTTTCAATAGAAACTCTTCCCTCTCTATCCTGGCATCCATCCACTTTTCTCCCCATTCTGCTATGCCCCCATCCCAGTATATCACAATCCCTTTGCAAGACTGAAGCACAGTACTCACTTCGTACCACTGTTTTTTTTTCATTTTTATCTGATCTCTTTTTCATCTTTGCTCAGCCTGGACAGTTTTGTTCCTCCTTTCCTTCTTTCTGCTGCCTCAAAAAAAAAATCCTTCTTAATCCCCTGTGCTAACTCCATGTCAACATCATCCTGTACTGGTCTTACCACCTTTGTTGCACTTTTTGCCAACAACATCCACGTACTCTGCCTTCCTCACTTCTACCCTCCTCCTCTTCCTTTCCACCTCTTTAAGGCTCTATCTTTCACTCTAATCACATAAGGAGTCCAAGCATAATTTCTGGGTATGCATGTGAGGATCAAGATTGTGCCCCTGGAAGGCTCAGTATGGTAATATCTCAGAACCAATGAGCTACAATATTGTGACTCAACTATTGTAATAACCTTATTTAACTGTAACTACATTATGTTAACATGGAGCTTTTCTCTGCAGGCCTCAGCTGAAAATGAGATCTTAACCCAGTCAAACTTTACTTGTAAAAAAATGTCAAATAAAAAATAAGTAAATTATCATTACAAGTAATACTGGCAAACATGCATTATAATGAAGGTGTTGCTACATTAGTGGGTAAAAACTTTTGTAGGGTACTAAACTGCACAGAAACTTACTGAGAGCAGGTATGGTTTTCTTCTTCATCCAGCCAGTTTCTTCCTTGTCACTCTAAATGTTAAACCTTGGTAACCGACTATCCACAGCCACCTCTCACCCTTCATTAAGAAACTTACTTAGTTTATCTATAATGCATCTGTAATGATCTCTGTGAGAAAATATATCCCATCAAGAATGTGCATATGTACATATATGATTTTCGTGAAGCTCTTCCACATTGTTTTTGTAGAATTTCCTTTCAAAGCATGAGACTTTCATGGCTAAGATGATTCCCGCAGTACGAGGGATATTTCTGTAACATTCTCCGCCACTTCTGTATAAAATATTATGTTCCATTAGTCTGGGTCTTCATTCCACTTTAGATGATATTTGTGCACAAATATAATCTGCCCCCTTTACAGTCTGCTTCAGTCTGGGCCAGAATTCATAGGTGACTTCCACAGTGCACAGCACACACTTGTACAAGATATGGCCACATGCAGTCAGCCTGTGACTACTCACAGTGCAACAAAAGTGCATGATGCTGTTTATAGCAATGGCTAGCACTGTGTAGCAGTGGGGAAAATGGTATGGGAACAGGTACATAGAAATAATGATACAATGACAAGCAAATTAAGTGTACAGTTTAC
Source organism: Protopterus annectens (assembly GCF_019279795.1). Lineage (NCBI taxonomy): Eukaryota > Metazoa > Chordata > Ceratodontiformes > Protopteridae > Protopterus > Protopterus annectens. The sequence goes on from NC_056746.1 coordinate 822,047,692, forward strand.
AGAGATTATAATGAGATGCAAATGTGTTGTAACATACAGTAGGCCTGTAGTAAGTTGCACATCACTCTACCAGCAAACAGCACAAAGGAAACTGTAAAGTTACAATAAGCAAAGATGCAAGGAGGAGCTGGCATAGTTTATATATGCTTCACTCTCTTCCAGTCGGTAGTGCAGTACCTACCACCAGCTAACAATCCAATAGATGAATGGCCATATTGATTGAAGAGATATACCATAAGGGTGTGGGCTGACATGTCCTGACCACAAACAGGATTTGAAGGAATGCATGTACATCCAATTCAGCTGGACAATAAAGTATGAGTAGTTGTTACTACCCTGGCTTCAAGGACCTTTCAAAGAGAGACAGACGGAGACATGTCTTCATCTCCATGTAAAGACAACAAGAATTCCTCATCATCCTGGCTTGCAGGACTAGGTGAAATCCCCTCACCAGTGGGTTCCCTCTCTGCTGTAATGCTGCATACCTTCTTGTAGACCTGTCTTACTGTGTCAGTGCCGTTCCACTAACATTGCTGTTCGGTGCAATTTCAGCCAGCCTTACCACATTATGTCATAGATGACTTCCTGTCAAAGGCAAAGACTTCATCCTCCAAAGGCTGGTGAAGACCTCCACTCCACAAAACATGTCAGTCACTGGTCCAAATGGCCTGAACAGGATGTCATTCTCAGTATTGCTGAAGTTGTCCAAATGCTGCTATCTACCTCTTTGGAGGATATGATGACAGCTATTAAAAAGAGACACTGCTGCAGGCTTATGACTGCTGGATTTATAAGGCTAACAAATGTACACAGTGGATTGGCACAGTTTACATACAATACAATTTAGAACAAGCATAGGGGCACAGTAGGAGCCCCACAATATGGACAATGGTGGTGCCCCACCAACACCTTAGAGCTGTGTTAAGGACAGACATGTGAACATACAGTGGGTCAATCAACACACAATGGCCCTGAGGTATATAAAGATATACATATATATATATATATATATATATATATATATATATATATATATATATATATATATATATATATATATATATATATATATATATATATATATATATATATATATACATACATATATATATATATGTTGGGGAGGGTGGGGTCATATATGACAGCAGGTTACTAGACTGCAGTATCAGGGATACATTGCTACCACAACATCCATGCACACAAATCATATTTCTGTAAGATAAACAGGATAATGTAGGGATAGACAGTCCCAATATTGTTGGCTGGCTTTCCACACTTACAATAAAGACATGCAGCCACACCTACTCAGAACTATTAAAATATCTTCTAACAGGGAAAATTACTGTATCAGTGATGGATTGTTCATCCATTTATCTAAGGATTGAATTCTGCTCCCTTTGTACTATATATAAAAGTTGTATAACTATGGATTGGGAAAAACAATAGTGTGGTTCCTAGTTATAAAAGTGGTGACAGTGTGATATAAAACTACAGACCTATTTGTTTTACATATGTTTTTTTGTAACATGTACATAAGCCAAAATGATACACCATGATGAATATATAAAAACAGAAAATGGTATTACATGACATGGTATTATTGAAGGGTACTATACAATGATTAACCTTACAGAATTTCATGATTTAGCAAGGTTGGCTAATAACCATGGTCTTACAATATTATTTATGCATTTATTTATTTTATTTTACATTTGTTAACCAGGGTGTCTGACTGAGCCGAAAAGGCCCCTTTTCAGCAAAGGCCCCTGGACAAAAGCTCCACATAGAAAAATTACAGGTACATTTAGATATTTAGACATGTATACACACAAATTACAACAGACATGTTTTTACAATGGTATGCTGCACATCAACAGTTACAGTGGAGAGAACAAACAAGAAAATATTAATTTAAAAATAAAGGTAATTAATAGATTTGTTGTGTACAGCTGAAATTTGGAACAAAACTAGAATACATACATAGTTCACAAGTACAGTACATACATTGTACATTAGCCAGTGTTTGTTAGTAAGAGTGAAAACTATTATCAAGTACTCTAGGTTTAGTATCTGTACCTTTCACTAACCTGGTGAGCAGTCATGGCACTGCCAACTTTGCTTGAGATGTTGCCTGATGAGGTCTTTAAAGGAGGCTTTTGATGATGTGTTGTGAATGCTAGTAGGGACAGAGTTCCATTTTTTAGCCACTTAAGTACTATATAGTGCATCCCCAAAGCTATTGTAGCTGTTGGTGACTTCTAGTAGTAGTTTGCTTGATGATCTAAGAGGCCTTTTGGGTGAGTGATGCTGTACTAGGTTTCTGAGGGTAGGACACTTATTGGGGAGGTAATACATAGAATGACAGAGGCAGATGTGATTGTAAGTTAGGAGGTTGGGCAGTTCAAGCCAGTGGAGCTGTTGCATACTTTCATTTTGCCAAGGCATTTAACTTTACAGCACAGAGAAATAATACATGTCATGAAATAAATGCAAGACTAATCATTATATTACTGGTTATTTTGAGCACTGGTTGACAGATGTCACAGAGTAGCTGTTTAGGGAGCACTGTCACCCAAAATACACAAAAGGACTGATGTTCCAGAGAGAACAATCTTTTGTCCAGTGTTCCTTAATCTAGTCTTTTAGATGTTCCCAGCATTATCTTACACATAGGTTCATAGGTGTGTACTAGGCTAATGGCCCTGGGGCCTTTACAAGCCTAGCCATAGGATTACCCTGGCATCGTGACACCCGACCATAGTTCCCAGTGCCTCTGTCGAGTAGAGCCACTGGTGTTATACCCAGGGTGAATTTTCTGTTTCCCATCCACTCATCAAGAGTGAGGTGAGGTGCTCTGTTTGACATGTATGGGAAGTCTATTCCATAGCATGGGCAGTCTCTGGGTTATGAACCTGTTCCTCCAGCACGTTCTGCTGATTGTGGTAATGAGGCTGAGGTGTCTGGAGTGTGTGGTGTGGAGGGATTGGGATTTCTTTAGATGTAGCATTTCTAATAGAGATGGGTCAGACATGGCTTTGTAAGTCAAGTAGGCGATGTGAGACAGAAAATAGTTGGAGTTTTTTGAGTCTGTCCATATAAGACAAGTGTTTAAGGCCTATGATCCTCTTTGCGTGGTACTTTTGCAGCATCTCCAGTTATTGCAGGTATCTAGTGAGGTACATGCTAAATGGGGCATTACACTCGATGACTGGCCTAATGAAGGAAGAGTAGAGGGAGACAATGACCTCTTTCTTCCCGGATACAAAACCCTTAGTAATGAGATGTGCCACATAGAAGGGCTTTCTGACCACAGTGGCAATGTAGTGATCAAAAGAGTGGTTGCTGTCAACCTGTGTTCCCAGATCTCTTATAACATCTTCTCTGTTTAGTGGACTACCATCAATGTGGTAATTCATGGGAACCGGGTTTTTCCCAAAAGGGGATGACGACACATTTTTTGGCATTGAGCTTAAGGCCATGGTTCTGACACCAGTCGTTGGTCACAGTGAGGCCATTCTGTAGGATGTCAACATCACTTGGGGGGTTAATAATAGCTCCCAACTTGCAATCATCTGTGAACTTTGTCAGCCAGATTCCCTTCGTGCTGGCCTGGACTTCAGAGAACTAGATACCGAATAGAAGAAGACCCAGGACTGAAACCTGTGGGACTCCACTCGTGACTAATCGGCAGTCTGACTTGGAGTCAGCTACTTTCACAATGCGGGTTTTATCTGTGAGCCAGTTTGCAACCCACCTAGTGATATAGGGGTTGATGCTAAGCTTAGTGAGTATTTTTATGATTCCTGAGTGGGGAATAATAAGAAAAGCCTTGGCCAGATGAAGGTAGGCTGTATGAACCACCTTGTCTTCATCCACAGCTCTGGTGACTGACTCAAAGAAGTCGACCAAGTTGAGCAGGCATGATCTACCCTTCGCAAAACCAAACTGTGTGGGATCCAGAGTTTGGAGATTCCCTATATCCTTGTTTATTAGGTCCATGATGATGCGTTCCATAGCTTTGCATATCAGACTCATCATTCTAATGGGGTTCCCAGGGTCTGTAGTTGCTCCTCCTTTGTGGAGAGGGATAACTGTAGCAGTGGACCATTCAGCAGGGACAAAGCTTGAGGTGAGGCTGTGATTGAACAGAGCACACAGGTGAGGTGCCAGTTCACTCTGTAGTTCATGTAGAACGCAACCAGGGATATTGTCAGGTCCCATAGAAGCTGTATTCTTGGCCTTGGACAGTGCTGTTTTAACCTGTGCAGCACTAATACTGGGTGCTTGGCAATCTACTGGTTCTGTGATTGGTCCTTTGGGAGGGGGGTAAAGTTGGCAGTGAATCTGTCGGCCAGTATACTGGCAATATCTGTTGGCTCGGTATAGGAGGTACCACCGTGCAGTAGCTCAGAGCAAATCTGGGTATTGCCGTGGAGATTCTTTACATAACTACAGAAGGCCTTGTGGTTGTCGTTACTATCTGCTGCAATTCTGTTTTCATACCTAGCTTTAGAGGATTTGATGAGGGATCTCAACTTTTTGTTGAGGCAGATCCAGTCTTGGGACTTCACCTTATTCTGCATCAGTTTCGTCCTTCTGTTGTAGAGTTTGTTTATGGCAGGGGACAACCAGATTTGCTTCCTTTTTTGGAGGAGAGTGTCTTGGTTCTATTGGGTATGGCAAGATCCATGCATTTGTGTATGTGTTCGTAAAGTGCATTTGTGTATGATTCTGCAGTCATGCAACTATTCTCCATTTGCATGGGTTCTGTGAAGTTAGCCACCTCTGATTTTAGGATCCTAAAGTTAGCTTTGGAGAAGTTTTTCATGGTGGTTACCTTTGCTGGGGGGTGGGAGGGATGTGGATTTCCAAGATGATTAGTTTGTGGTCGGATCTAACCAGGGAGGAGCTGATTATTGGTGTAGAGCATGTTAGTAATGACCAGGTCAAGGATGTTGCTACCTCTAGTGGGGGTATGACCGAGCTGGTCCAGGGCATTGGAATTAATGAACTCCAGGAAACGTTGGGCAAGTGTATTGGTATATGAGTACTTTACCCTGTTAATGGAGGGGTAGTTGAAGTCACCTAGTAAGACAGTGTTAGGTCGGACCCTAATATATTCCAGGGTGTTTAGGAACGTGGAGTGCGTGTCTTGGGACATGGTTGGGGACTTATAGCAGGCTACGGCCTGAATTGCTGTTTTACCCAATGTTAGCTGCACCTGAAATACCTCTGATGTGTAATGTTGGGCTACCAGTCTGGAGGTGTGCGCATCCTTTATGAATATGGAGACATCTCCGCTTAAAGTATGCTGATACACTGTAAATTAGGGACTGTTGTTACATCTGATTTAGAATGGCTTATATTATTTACAGAAAGGCAGTAAATAGTCAAGAAGGACTGGAGTTAATTTTAATACATCTTAATATTAATTTATCATTTATGGAAAAAGAGAAACTAATCCTTATATTCTACTACATGACAAAATACTAGAAAACGTTTGTATGTATGAAGGACCAAGGGATGTTAATAGATGAAAGGGCAACAGTCAAACAACATATCATAATTATTAGAACTTGGGGCGTAAAACAGGTCAATCTATCTTTTAAAAGTATGGCCACAAGAAAGCCAACAGACCTGTCACAAATGTTTAAAACACGAATAAGTCCAATATTTGAATATAGTTCATTTTTTTGTAACTATAAAGTATAGTTGTGTACACTTACCATAAATGTAGATGTTCGAGTGTATTCACTGTTGCAGTCATTACATTTGGGTTATCTGCTTGCAGGTAGCCCTCAGTCGGCCGGATTAACAAAGTCTTGGGTCCTGGGCTGATTGCTGTCCCTTCTTCCATGACATCAGGTCGTCAGGGGTATAAAACATGCAGCTGACGCCATTACATCAGTTTTTCTTGCCCCAGATGTCAGGTGCCCCCCCTAATGGGAAGCAATTAAATAAAAAAGTAAAATGATATACCTCCAACAAAAAAGCAAATACACCAAAAAGGCTTTTAAGCATAGTACAGGAAAATAGAGGTATAGTCAAAAAGAAGTTAGGGGGCTGGAGGGGGAGGTAACCAGGACTGCAACAGTGAATACACTCAAACATCTACATTTATGGTAAGTGTACATAACTATACTATGTTTTTCGTGTTTCACTGTTGCAGTCATTACATTTGGGTAGATTCACAAAGCTATGGTTGGGAGGAGGAATTTAGATAGCATTAGGACCAGCTATAAGGCCCTGCAAGACTGCAGTGGCAAAGCCAGCTCTGGATTTAGAGAAAATTGGCAAATGATAATGCTTGGCGAAAGTATGAGAATTCCAGGTAGCGGCTTCTAGGATGTCTCTGGTAGGGACGCCTCTGAGAAAGGCTGTAGTGGTAGATGCATCCCTGGTGGAGTGAGGTCTGATCCCCTGTGGGATAGGTTTTCCATGGTGCTTATAGCAGAAATGAATGCAATGGCTTATCCATTTAGAAATGGTTTGCTTTGAAATAGCCTTCCCCTCTGCCCCTGCAGCAAATGCCACCAGCAGTTGTTCAGATTTCCTTTGAGGTTTAGTCATGTCCAAGTAGAATCTAAGTTGTCTGTGCACATCTAAGGAATGCAGTTTCCAAGATGATTAGTTTGTGGTCGGATCTAACCAGGGAGGAGCTGATTATTGGTGTAGAGCATGTTAGTAATGACCAGGTCAAGGATGTTGCTACCTCTAGTGGGGGTATGACCGAGCTGGTCCAGGGCATTGGAATTAATGAACTCCAGGAAACGTTGGGCAAGTGTATTGGTACATGAGTACTTTACCCTGTTAATGGAGGGGTAGTTGAAGTCGCCTAGTAAGACAGTGTTAGGTCGGACCCTAATATATTCCAGGGTGTTTAGGAACATGGAGTGCGTGTCTTGGGACATGGTTGGGGACTTATAGCAGGCTACGGCCTGAATTGCTGTTTTACCCAATGTTAGCTGCACCTGAAGTACCTCTGATGTGTAATGTTGGGCTACCAGTCTGGAGGTGTGCGCATCCTTTATGAATATGGAGACATCTCCACTTAAAGTATGCTGATGCACTGTAAATTAGGGACTGTTGTTACATCTGATTTAGATTGGCTTATATTATTTACAGAAAGGAAGTAAATAGTCAAGAAGGACTGGAGTTAATTTTAATACATCTTAATATTAATTTATCATTTATGGAAAAAGAGAAACTAATCCTTATATTCTACTACATGACAAAATACTAGAAAACGTTTGTATGTATGAAGGACCAAGGGATGTTAATAGATGAAAGGGCAACAGTCAAACAACATTATCATAATTATTATAACTTGGGCCGTAAAACAGGTCAATCTATCTTTTAAAAGTATGGCCACAAGAAAGCCAACAGACCTGTCACAAATGTTTAAAACACAAATAAGTCCAATATTTGAATATAGTTCATTTTTTGTAACTATAAAGTATAGTTGTGTACACTTACCATAAATGTAGATGTTCGAGTGTATTCACTGCTGCAGTCATTACATTTGGGTTATCTGCTTGCAGGTAGCCCTCAGTCGGCCGGATTAACAAAGTCTTGGGTCCTGGGCTGATTGCTGTCCCTTCTTCCATGACATCAGGTCGTCAGGGGTATAAAACATGCAGCTGACGCCATTACATCAGTTTTTCTTGCCCCAGATGTCAGGTGCCCCCCTAATGGGAAGCAATTAAATAAAAAAGTAAAATGATATACCTCCAACAAAAAAGCAAATACACCAAAAAGGCTTTTAAGCATAGTAAAGGAAAATAGAGGTATAGTCAAAAAGAAGTTAGGGGGCTGGAGGGGGAGGTAACCAGGACTGCAACAGTGAATACACTCAAACATCTACATTTATGGTAAGTGTACATAACTATACTATGTTTTTCGTGTTTCACTGTTGCAGTCATTACATTTGGGTAGATTCACAAAGCTATGGTTGGGAGGAGGAATTTAGATAGCATTAGGACCAGCTATAAGGCCCTGCAAGACTGCAGTGGCAAAGCCAGCTCTGGATTTAGAGAAAATTGGCAAATGATAATGCTTGGCGAAAGTATGAGAATTCCAGGTAGCAGCTTCTAGGATGTCTCTGGTAGGGACGCCTCTGAGAAAGGCTGTAGTGGTAGATGCAGCCCTGGTGGAGTGAGGTCTGATCCCTGTGGGATAGGTTTTCCATGGTGCTTATAGCAGAAATTAATGCAATGGCTTATCCATTTAGAAATGGTTTGCTTTGAAATAGCCTTCCCCTCTGCCCCTGCAGCAAATGCCACCAGCAGTTGTTCAGATTTCCTTTGAGGTTTAGTCATGTCCAAGTAGAATCTAAGTTGTCTGTGCACATCTAAGGAATGCAGTATCCGTTCCCCTTTATTTTGTGGATTGGGAAAGAAGGCTGGCAAATGAATGGACTGATTAAGAGCCACACTGGATACCATCTCGGGCATGAAGGATGGATTGGTTCTGAGGGACACCCTGTCCGCATGAAAGATGATGAAGGGCTCCACTGCCATAAGGGCCTGTAATTCAGATACCCTTCTAGCTGAAGTGATTGCTAAAAGGAAAGCTGTTTTCCGAGAAAGAAATTTTAAGTCTGCAGTAGCAGCTGGTTCGAAAGGAGGTAGAGTGAGTTTCTCCAAGACAAAGTTAAGGTCCCAGGCTGTGGTTGGAGCTCTCTTGGGTGGTCTCAAATTATTGGCCCCTGTGAGGAACTGCTTGAGCAGTGGATGAGAGAAGAGAGGAGGTTCCAGGCACAGAATTGTTTCCAATTTTCAGCATAAAATTTTCTAGTATTAGGCCTCCTTGCCTCTAAAATGATATCCATCACAGGCCTACTGAGGGATGTTAAAGGAGAGGTTATGTAATTAGCCAGGCTGCAAGGTTCAGTGTTAGAAGCTGGGGGTGCAGAATCTGGTTCTCCTGCTGAGATAACCGGGAAGGAATCTGAGGCAGGTGCCATGGGGATAACCGTGACACACTGCGCAGGAGGGGGTACCAGTGTTGGTGTGCCCAGTCCGGAGCAATCAAAATCATCCTTGGTTTGTCCTGTTTGACTTTTAGTAGTACTTTGGAGAGCAGAGGCAGATGAGGGAAGGCATAAACTGATAGGTTTTTCCAGTTGAAGTACAAAGCATCCACTTTCCATGCTTGTTTGTGGGCAGTCCTTGTGCAAAATTTGTCCAATTGGTAGTTCTGCAGAGAGGCAAACAGGTCTATATCTGGCCTCCCCCATTTGCTTGTCAACATGTTGAAAATCCTTGGTTCCAGTTTCCACTCGTGTGGGTCCATGAGGTTTCTGCTTGGTCTGTTTGCCAGTGTATTTGTATTTGTTTATGTACCACATAAACGTGGTGTTGTCTGTCTTTAGCATTAGTTGTCCTAGACGAATGTAGTCCTTGAAGGCTGTCAGAGCATTCTGTACAGCTAACATTTCTTTTTGATTGATATGTAGGTGCATTTGATTTGGGTACCATTTGCCCTGAATGCACTTCCTTGCCAGATGAGCCCCCCATGCATAGTCTGATGCATCCGTAGTTAGTGTTGGGCAGCAGGGGGTAGTGTGAATGGTAGTCCCTTGTTTTGGTGGCAGGTCTCTGCCCACCATAGGAACTCCAGGTGTAGGCAAGGTATGATAGGAATCATTGTTTCCAGGCTGTGACAAAGCTGACTCCATAGACTTTTTAAATACCACTGTAGTTTCCTCATATGTAATCTTGCATATGGAATTAAAAGAATGCAGGAGGCCATGAACCCCAAGGCTTGCAGTATTTGTCATGCAGATAGCAGGGTTTTTGTGGCCACTTGTTTGAAGTAAATTATCAAATGAATTTGCTTCTCTGGTGTGAGGAAAGCCATCTGGGCAGTTGTATTCATGCTTGCACCCAGGAATGTAATCTGTTGACGGGGTACCAGTTGTGATTTCTTTTCGTTTATGGTGTACCCCAGACAAGTTAGAACCCTTTTTACAAATGCCAGATGATTTAACAGTCAGCCCTGGTTTTCTGCCTGAATTAGACAATCGTTCAGGTATGGATATATTTGAATATTTCTTTGCTTACAAAATGCAATCACTGGAGCTAGGCACTTTGTGAATACCCTGGGTGTAGTAGACAAGCCAAAGGGCAGTGCAGAGAACTGATAATGCAAGTAGCCTGCTTTGAAGTGAAGGTATCTTCTGCAAGATTCCCTAACTGGGATGTGCAGGTATGCCTCTTTTAAATCTAGAGTTGCCAACCAGGCGTCTTTGCCTAGCATAGGAAGTAACTGGTGAAGAGTCAGCATCTTGAATTTTGGAATCTCCAGAAAGGTGTTTAGAGTAGACAGGTCCAGGATTGGATGCCATGATTTGTCTTTTCTGGGTACCAGAAAAATCCTGGACTAGAAACCTTGCCCCTTTTCCTCTTCTGGTACCAGTTGAATAGCCCTCATGCTTAAGAGGAAAAGTACTTGTTTGTGAGCCTCTGCTTACTGATTTGGGGGCAGGTATGGCCACCCGTTTGGTGTTGGCAATGTGTGGAAATTAAATCTCTATCCCTGGGACACTATATTTAAAACCCATTTGTCTTGGGTTATGAGTTCCCAATTCTTTGCATGAAGAGCAATCCCCTCCCACAAAAGGGGTGGTTAAAGGATAAGTGCTTGGGAATTTTAAAAGGAAGTCATTGAGACTGTTTACCATAGGGAGGTGTCTTGCTATTTCCAGATTTGGAAGTGGAGGCCCCCCACTGCTTAGTTCTGAAAGTCCCCTGGGACTGAAACCTGGGGTTTTTGCTGTGTCTGGGTTTGGCTTGAGAGGATCTGGAAGGGGCTGGAAAGGACCAATTTTTAGTAGCCCAGTGCCTACTAAATCCTGGAGGTTGTACTTGTAAAACACCTTTAACAGTTTGCATAGATTTAGCTTTATCTTCCATCTTTTTAAGAACTTCTTCAGCCTTATTGCCAAACAGGCGGTCCTGATTTAAAGGAGCATCCAACAATTTAGCTTTAACATGATCAGGCAAATATTGCTCCTTAAGTCAAACATGCCTTCTAAGCACAGACCCAGTAACAGCAGCCCTGCAAGAGGCCTCTAAAGAATCAAAACCACATTGCAAAGTATGTTTTCCAACTTGTTCAGTGGAATGCATTAAATCCTGTAAATCTTTATTTTCCACACCGTCAGGAATCAACATCATTGTTTGTTTAAGCAGTCCAATAATATGCTGTTGATATTTTAACATATGAAATTGACAGTTTAAAGCTCTGATTGCCAAGGCTGCAGAAGTATAAACCTTTTTGCCTCATCTATCCAGCGCCCTGGAGTCTCTATCAGAGGGGGTAGGATTTTTAGCAGTAGAAGCCTTAATGCCCTTGGGCCCCTGAGAAATGGTTCTGGATCTGCAACAGGATTTTTGAAAAGGAACTTGTGGGACTCGGGAACCCTGTAGTATCTGTCAGGTTTACTAGGAACCAGAGGTAGGGAATCAGGGGTCAAACTGGATTCCAAGAACACATCATCAACAATGTCTAGTACAGGCGGTATAGCCCAAGGCCTATGCTGAGGTAGAAGACGGAAATCCCTCAACCTCTTTTTTGAATCAGAAAATTCCTCTCTTTCCCAGTGGAAATGCTCCCTTAAAGTATGTAAGGTTTCCCCAAAAAAAAAAAAAAATCCTCAGGAGGAGAAGCACAGGGAATGGAATTCTCTGCATCAGAATCATCATAAGTAGGCATGGACAAATCCAGGTAATTAGAAGAGTAATTAGATATTCAGCCATTTTTATCATTTGTTTTTTAGGCATAGGGGCCTGAACATGTGGCCTGGGCGTCGGTTTTTTAGAGATGGATCGAGATTTAGGCTTTAGTAATGAAGGTGGTGTCGATTTAATATGCATGTCTGTAGGCCTGAAAACACCCTCAGTAGCCGGTGCCTGCACAGCGGCTCTGGACCTATCCACGGTAGAGACATACACGGGTTCCATAGGTGAAGTATCTCGGCGCATACCGGACTCTGAATGGGTCTCAGTAGAGACCTGCAAATCAGGAGTAGCGGGTATCAGGGGCTGCAAAAGTGCCTCATTGAGTACCGGCGAACTGGAGACTGGCTTAGGAGAAGCAGTTTTGGACCTCGGCAGCCTGTCTTCTCTTCATCTTTGCGTTTTTTCAGAATCCCGGTAGTCGGATGGCTAACCGACGACATTTCTGGATAATTAAACCAAGAACCAAAATATTTAGAGGCAAAAATGTACCGACAACAGATAGTGCGCTGATTAAATAAGGCACAAAACCGACAGCAAGGTATGTCGTGTTCAGGGCCTAGGCAAGGAATACAGTACGAATGAAAATCTTTATGAGGTATTTGCTTTCCACAAGTAATGCAATTATTAACTTTTACTGACATCAGTAAGGAGCAAGAAAAAGTTTCCCCAACGGGGTACTTAGCTTTAAGTTGAAGACTTTGGTTCTGAAACTCAAAAACGACAATTTCAGGAGTCGGCCGACTGGCACTTGTGGACTGCTTCTGCTTCGGGCACCGCATGGCAAGAAAGACTGATGTAATGGTGTCGGCTGCATGTTTTATACCCCTGACGACCTGACGTCATGGAAGAAGGGACAGCAATAGACGCAGGACCCAAGACTTTGTTAATCAGGCCGACTGAGGGAAATCTGCCAGCAGATTACCCAAATGTAATGACTGCAACAGTGAAACACAAAGAACATCAAGCTATCCAAACACAATATTAACATCATAGATAAACCCTTTTCCTTTAAAAATTAAAGGAACAAATACAAATTCATAAGACAAAAAAGGCATTAGGCCTGGATGGTCTAATTCGGAATTTCACAAACTCTTACCTGATAACAACTTGAAAATCTTGCTCAATGCATTCCAAGAAGTTAAAACTACAGCAAACATCCCTCCCTCATGGAAATATTCTATCATCTCTCTCATCTTAAAACCAAATAGACAGTTCAATCTTTGCACATCACACAGGCCAATTTCTTTCCTTAACATCGAATACGAGATATTCTTTTCTATCTTAGAAAACAGATTAAATAATATTCTTTCAATATTAATTTATGAAGACCAAATGGGTTAATCAAAAACAGAAAGGTAGAAGACAATGTAATTAGATTACTGTCCTTAATAGTCTTAGCAAATGAGAAAAAAATGAGGTTTCTATTTTATGCCTTGATACAGATAAAGCTTTCACCTCCCTAAGTTGGCCATATCTGTTTAAAGCTCTGCAAAATACAATTTCTCCCCAAACGTTATAGGATTAATTTAAAAAAGAAACTATATGAAAAATCCATAGCCTATGTAAAGATTAGATCTTATCTCTCTAGCTCATTCGAAATATTAAGAGGTAATAAGCAGGGTTGTCCCCTCTCCCCATTACTCTTTGCTCTGGCTACTGAGCCTCTTGCAAATTATGTTAGAAAAAATGACAGTGTTAAAGGATATAAAGTGTCAGGCAAATTATCTCCCAAGATGCAGCTGTTTGCTGATGACCTACTAGTAACTTCTAATGAAACTGAAAACTCAGTAGATCACCTACTACATAATCTAGACTTCTTTGCAAACATCTCTGGTCTAAAATTCAATTACAACAAAACTCAGGCACTTCTGCTGAATAAAAATGTTACTATGAAACTTAGATCAAAAAGAAACATAAATTGAGAAGGCACGCATATTAAACATCTAGGAATCATTACTGAATCTAATTATAAAAAATCACTCACATCTAATTATCAACAACTTATAAACTCAATTACTAGACTGACATACAGTTGGAACAGACTCTTTTTCATATTTGTAGGCAGACTAACTTTAATCAAAATGATACTGTTACCTAAAATCTTATTCATTGGCCAAACTCTAATAATCCCCCCACCTGTCAAAATTAAACAGAAAATGAATAATAACTTATTACTCAACTTCCTTTGGTATCCCAAAAAAACACAATAATTTCTCTTCTCTGGCACACCACAAGCTGGGATGAAAGAGGTACAGGGTTTCCAAATATTGATTTTTATTTAAACTTCACTTTTATTAACACAGTGTTGCTTTGGAATAATACTTCTTAAACATTATATTGGAAATCAGTACATGAAACCTTATTTCTTAACAGCAACAGGACATTGCTTGAACCACATACTCAAACACATACAAACATATTTATATGGATTTTAAAAATATACATTCAAAGTGAAAGGTCAAAACTTATCCTCACACCTCTTATAAACCAAATATTGCTGTTGTTTAAAAAAGCTTATGTCTTCTAATCAGTTAATTAAGAATTTAATAATTATGTTTCCTATTGCTTACACAAATTAATTTTTGATATATTTTGATACTCAGAAAATATTACAATTTAAGAAGGGTGACCTATTATATTGGAATCAATTTCTCTCAGCTAATAAAATAAATTCTGCAGACTATTTCATCTGCAGATATAGTTTGCAAAACTGCAACTGGCTGCAGCTATCCAAACTTGTAAGGATTTTATACATACTAAGCTTGTACCCTCATTAGAGGCATACAATAAGAGTAACTTAAAAATTTTGGATTTTATCTCAACAATTATTAATACCTCACCCAAGAACACTTCATACATATCGGTTATTTATAAAATTCTCAGAAATGATTTTAGCAAACAGATGTTTCTTTTTGGAATTATTCAAGTGACATTAACAGATAAGTATTCTCAGAAAAAGATAAAAAACTTTGTTTACAGTCGATGAAGGAATCCACATCTTTCCTGTTCTGGTGTGTATACACATGGAAATTTTTACATAGAAATGTTTTTCACCCCAGATAGACTAGCAACATATGTACAAGAAAGATGAAATGAAATGCTGGAGATGTGGACACCCTGATTGATACATATGGTTGTTAATTGTAAAACAATTTCCCCATTTTGGTTAGACTTCAAATATCTTTGTAAAGCTCTATGGAATGACAAAGTACAGTTTTGTACCTACCATAAATGTAGATGTCCGAACTGGATAGCATCTGCAGTCATAACAGCTGGGTTGTCCTGTCGTCAGGCAGCCCTACAGTCGGCCGGATTCCAAAGTCCGGGTCCGGCTTCGGCTGATGTCGCACTTCACCCGACGTCATCTCTGTGGGTCTTCGGGTATAAAGGCATCAGCCGACGCCATTTTCCTCAGTGTTTCTTGCCCCAGATGCCAGAAGCCCTCTTGAAGGCTGAAATTTTGGATAGATGCCAATGTTTCCAAAAGGAAAGAGGTAAACACAAACACAAGCATGTATGTACATATATACAAACAAATACACCATAGAAGACTCCCCATTAGCTAGCTATTAAGAGGGTAAACACCCTAGGAGTACCTCAGAGGGAAGGAGGGAGGGTAATCCTGACTGCAGATGCTATCCAGTTCGACATCTACATTTATGGTAGGTACAAAACTGTACTATGTCCTTCATGGATGCATCTGCAGTCATAACAGCTGGGTAGAGTACCATAGCCAACTAGGGAGGAGGAAAAGGTAGATTATGGTGTGTTTAGGATCCCTTGCAGTACAGCAGTGGCAAACCCTGCTCGGGATCTTGAATATAGAGGCAAATTATAATGCTTGGCAAATGTATGCACGGAGGTCCAAGTAGCCGCCTCAATAATGTCTTTGGTAGCCACTCCTCGTAAGAAGGCTGTGGTAGTGGCTGTTGCCCTTGTAGAATGAGGTCTTATGTTCTGTGGAATTGGTTTTCCATGGAAGGAGTAACAGAATCGTATGCAATTTCCTATCCATTTGGAGATTGTCTGTTTTGAGATAGCTTTTCCTTCCCTTCCTGTTGCATAGGCCACAAAGAGTTGGTCAGACTTTCTGCTGCTTTTTGTCCTGTCCAGGTAGTAGCGTAGCTGTCTATGCACATCCAAGGTGTGCAGAATTCTTTCCCCTCTGTTTTGTGGGTTGGGAAAGAAGGTAGGTAAGTGGATTTGCCTGGTTTAAAGACACTCTGGATACCACCTTAGGCATAAAGGTTGGATTAGTCCTCATGGACACCCTGTCCTGGTGGAAGATTAGGAAGGGTTGCACTGCCATTAAGGCCTGTAGTTCTGAAACCCTCCTTGCTGAAGTGATTGCCAGTAGGAAAGCAGTTTTCCATGACAGGTGTTGTAGTTCTGCTGTTGCTGCTGGTTCAAAGGGTGAAAGTGTCAGCTTTTCTAGTACGAAATTTAAGTCCCAAGCTGGCAATGGTGGTTTCCTCGGAGGTTTTACATTCTTGATTCCCCTGAGGAACTGCCTGAGCAATGGGTGTGAGAAGACAGGTTGTTCAAAGCTGTATTCTGCTGAAATAGCTGATGCATGTATCTTGATGGAGGAGTAGGACAGGCCTGAATGGAGAAGTTCGCCAGATACTCCAGAATGTTAGGCATATCTATGTTTGACACATCTTTTCCTCTTTCAGAACTCCAAATGACAAACCTTTTCCATTTTCCAGCGTAGTTCCTTCTTGTTGAAGGTCTGCGTGCTTCAAGAATAATGTCTTTAACTCTTTGGGAAAGTTCTTGATTAGCTGCTGCTATGTGATGTTCCATGCAGTCAGTTGTAAGGTTTTCAGGTTTGGATGTATGGTGCTGTAGTTGTTCTGAGTTAGCATCAAAGGCATCAGGGGAATTTGGCCACATATTGTTCCGAGACAAGCTCCTCAGTAGTGGGTACCAGTGTTGTCTTGGCCAGTTTGGAGCTATCAGGATTATCCTTGGATGTTCTTCCTTGATTTTTAGCAGTACTTTGTATATCAAGGGGAGAGGTGGGAATGCATATGCTGTTAGGCCTTTCCAGCTGAAGGAGAGCGAATCCACTTTCCATGCTAGTGGGTGGAATGTCCTTGTGCAGAATTTTTTGAGTTGGTGATTGTGAGGAGATGCAAATAGATCTATCTGAGGCATTCCCCACTTCTTTGAAATGGTCCTGAAGATGTCCGGGTGCAGGTGCCATTCGTGAGCATCTGATGTGGTCCTGCTTAAAATGTCCGCTAGAGTATTTTCTTTTCCTGGTACAAATCTTGCCTGCAGCTGGATGTTGTAGCTGATTGCCAGGGTCCACAGTTCCAAAGTCATTCTGCATACGGGGTATGAATGTGTGCCTCCCTGTTTGTTGATGTACCACATGACTGTGGTGTTGTCTGTCCTTATCAACAGCTGGCCCTCTTTGAGAAATGGTCTGAACTTTTGGATAGCCAGTTTTACAGCCAGCATTTCTTTTAGGTTGATGTGCAGGTGAAGTTGATCCTGAGTCCACAATCCTTGCACACATTTGTCCAGCATATGGGCCCCCCATCCTTGGTCTGAAGCGTCTGTTGTAATGCTCTGGCTTGCTTGACATCTGTGAAAGGGAAGGCCTGTGTTGGACCGGCATGCCTGGGCCCACCATAGGAACTCCTGTTTTAAGCATGGAATTAGTGGGATTTCTGTTTCGAGGCTGTGCCTGTGTTGGGACCATAAATTCCGTAGGTACCACTGTAGTTTTCTCATATGTAGTCTGGCAAATGGGACCAAAATTATGCATGATGCCATGAAGCCCAAGGCCTGCAGAACCTTTCTTGCTGTTAATTTGTTCAGCTTTGTTAGTGCCAAGAAGTAAAGAGGGAGTTCTTTTGTTTTTCTGTAGTTAGGAATGCCATTTGTCTCACTGTGTCCAATTCCGCTCCCAAGAATGTCCTTGTTTGGGATGGTATCAGCCTTGACTTTTGTAGATTGACTGTGTATCCCAGTGCTTGTAGCAAGTAAATGACCCTTTGTAAATCTGTTGTCAACTTGCTTTTGTTGTCCCCTTGTAGCAGGCAGTCGTCCAGGTATGGGTAAGTATGAATTCCTGTAGTCTGCAGTATCGATTACTGATGCCAGGCATTTTGTGAATACTCTGGGCAGTAGATAAGCCAAAAGGCAATGCTGAGAATTGATAGTGCTCTGATCCTGCAAGAAATCTGAGGTATCTTCTGCAGATTGGTCGAATAGGGACGTGCAGGTATGCCTCCTTGAGATCTAGAGTTACCAGCCAACACTCCTTGCCCAGCATGGGAAGAAGTTGCTGTAGGGTCAGCATTTTGAATTTTGGGACAATGATGTATGTATTCAAGGTGGACAGGTCGAGAATTGGTCTCCAACTTTTTCCTTTCTTGGAACTAGGAATAGTCTGGAGTAGAACCCCTTTCCTTGCTCTGCTGTAGGCACTTTTTCCACAGCTCTCATGTTTGCCAACTCCATTATCTGTTGTAAAGCTTCTGTTTTTTGATTTGGAGGTAGATTTGGCATTCCTCTTTGACTGGTATAGTGTGGAAGTGGAATCGGTAACCTTGATGTATAATTTGTAGAATCCACTTGTCTTTTGTTATGTGGTGCCAGTTCTTTGCAAATAAGGTTAACCTTCCGCCTAGTGGAGCTGCTATTTGTTCCCTGGTAGGCGGACTTAGGAGTAAGTCACTGTGGCTGTGTTGAAGTAGTGGCAGTGGCTGTGTCTGTGCCTCTGTTGTTACCTTGCCACTGCCGTCCTCTGTAGGCACCTCCTCTGGTTTGGTTTCTGCCCCTGGAACGTCTATTCCTGCCCCTTTGAAATTTTGTGGAGTCAGGAAAGGACCAATTTTTGGCAGGCCAGTTCCTGCTAAACCTTGGGGGTTGAACCTGCAGGAAATCTTTAACAGTTTGAACTGATTTTGCCTTTTCTTCCATTTTCTTCATAACCTGCTGGGCAGGTGCACCAAACAAACTTGTCTTATCCATAGGAGCATCTAACAATTTAGCTTTAACATGATCCGGTAGAGCTTGCTCCTTTAGCCATGCATGCCTTCTTATCACTGTGCCAGTCATGGCTGATCTAAATGAAGCCTCCAGTGCATCATAGCCACACTTTAAGGAATGGTTACTAACCTGTTGTATGTTATTTACCATTTCTAATACATATTTCTTGTCAAGAGATTCATCAGTGGTTAATTTTTTAGTTAACTGATCAAGCATAAACTCTTGGTATTGTATCATGTGAAACTGGCAGTTTAAAGCTCTAGCTGAGAGAGTAGCTGAAGTGTATACTTTTTTACCCCATCTGTCTAATGACCTTGCTTCCCTTTCAGAAGGAGTAGGGTTTTAGCTATGGTCATGACTACTGCCTTGGGACCCTGGGATATAGTTTCTGGGTCTGCAAGGGGCCTTGTAAAGGTGGTGATGAGTATCTGGCACCCTGTAAAATCTGTCTGGTTTGGCAGGGGCTGGGGGTAATGAATCTGGAGCAGAGCAGACATCATTAAAAGCATCATCTACCACAGAGAGAACAGGAGGTATAGCTAAGGGCCTGTGCTGTGGAAGGTGCAGAAAGGTTCTAAGTCTTTTCGGGAATCTGAGAAATCTTGCTGCTGCCATTGGAACTGCTCTTGCATGGCATGTAAGGTTTCCCCAAAGGAGAATTCTTCTGGAGGGGATGCAGCTGGAATGGATTCTTCAGCATCAGAATCCTCAAAATTGGAGAAAGGGGCCTCTGGCTGGTCAGTAATGTCTGATTCATCAGCAGAATCATCAGAGGATACTGGCTCGGGGGGCTCTGCCCTAGGTCTCTTATCTGGGGGCTGAGAGGCCCTGTCTGGGTGAGATTGAGATCCTCTAATTAAAGAAATTAAATCTTCTGCCAAAGTAAGCATTTGAGAACTAGAAGAGGGCCTGGTTGAGGGTGGTTTAACAGGCACTGATTTGGTAGTCTTGGCTGCTTTAGCCCTGGCGAAGGCCTTAATGGACATGGCTGCTGGAGGCCTAGCAGCACCACGTGCTGGGGTAGAGACATCCAGGGGAATGGTGTCTGATAAGTCAGTGGGTAAAGTTTCAGAGGCCGATTCAAGAATTGTAGTAGGGACCTCAACTGTAGAGATAGATTCGGCTGTACCTAGATCAGTTTTCTCGGTTTCGCCGAAACCGAGACACTCATGGTTTGCTTAAGCGTGGTTTCAGCCGAAACCGCGGACCGCGAGTGTCGGTCTTTTCTTTGCGTTTTGGCAGAAAGTGTAGTCGGAGGTTCCGACGACATAATGTAAGCAAAGTCAGAACCGAAAAACTGTTCTGCAAACTCTGACCGACGCCTAAGCGTTCGTCGGTTGAAAGAAGCACAGGCCGAACAGGCTGCTACGTTGTGGGCTGGGCCTAAACAAGGCAGACAGTAAGAATGGAAATCTTTATGAGGTATTTGTTTCCCACAGGTTAAACAATTATTAACTTTTTCTGACATCGGCTGAGGCAAGAAAGAGTCCCCAACGGGGTACTTAGCTTTAGAAGTCTTCGAAGTAGTATTCGGTAGAAATAATCTCTGGATCCGACCGACCGGCACTTGCGAACAGCTTCTGCTTCGGGCGCCACGCGGCAAGAAAGACTGAGGAAAATGGCGTCGGCTGATGCCTTTATACCCGAAGACCCACAGAGATGACGTCGGGTGAAGTGCGACATCAGCCGAAGCCGGACCCGGACTTTGGAATCCGGCCGACTGTAGGGCTGCCTGACGACAGGACAACCCAGCTGTTATGACTGCAGATGCATCCATGAAGGACATCTGTATAACCGCTGACTCCCTTATCCTTTTCAATGTTCCTGTTCCTGAAGTCATTCCTAAAAAACAAGCATTTTACTAAAGTCTATCCTCTCTATAGCAAGCAAAATTGTTACTAAAAATCTCAATCTACTCCTGTCTTTAAAGTTGAGTTTATTCATCTTGTGAAGTACATTTGTAAGAATGAGTTTGCTACTATAAAAGCAAGGACTAGCAATACAACTGATCATTTAATTGCTTGGACAAAATTGTCTAATCTGTTAGAGAAAAATTACGTGTTCTCCTATGTATATTGCTTTTTTAGTTGTTATGGACATTGTATATAGTTTGTTTGTTTTTCCCTTCTACTCTACTGTTAAGTTATTGTGTTAAAAAATGAATAAAAATATTTTGGAAAAAAATGAGCAGCAACCATCCTAGCTTTCCTGATATCTCTCAAGTGTTCTTGAAATTGCACTTTAAAAGCCCTCTTGCTTTCCCCAATGTAAAATTTATTGTACGGACATTTTAGGGCATAAGTAATTCCCTCTTGGGTCACAACTGAAATTCCCTTTAACTTCATATTTTTTACCATTAATGTCGCTAAAACATTATACCACAAGTTTTCACCTACCACAGGGGTAGTACCTAATCGATGCACATGTCTACTAACTGTAGACGTTGAGTCTAATTGATTGTATAATTGTGCTTTATTGATGCTGCTATATAAAGTGCTCTTTTATTTGCAATTATTACGCTCTGTAAAGGCTGGTGTGTACAGGTGCTATGAGGACTGGTATAATAAAGTATTTTATATTTTGGATTCATTGGTCTTTTGTTCCTGTCGTTTTGGTGTGGTGGCAGCTTCTAATTGCTCTGCAAGCTAAACAAAACTGCATGCCCCTATTTATTTTGCCCTATCATTTACAAATGCAAAAACATGGCTAGGCTTAAAAAGGTCCCCTAGAGCCACTAACATACTAATGACCTATTTACCTATTACCCTTTCTTAAAGCTAAGGATAGAAAGGGAAAGACAGGGCAAAGGGAACAGACTGGATGAGTCTCAAAGTATATCCCCAAAAATGGGCTGTGATCACATGGAACAGAATAGTGGAAGGGAAATATAGACAGGAATTCAAGAGGGATAGGGCTGGAGGTAGGATATTAAATGCACTTAAGGGTCAGAGTAGATAGGGTAAACTCTTTTTACATCTGCCTAAGCAATGTTTATTTTTGACGCCTCTCCGGCTCCTCAAACTCCTGTAATTGTCTACTCCTCTTCCTGGCCAGAAGTTATCCAGAAATGACAATGGATGATGGCATCCAAATTCTTACCTCATGTGGTTAGCTCTCAATCTTATGGGTTCAATCCTTGTCTCACTGCAATGATATCAAGCAACATCTTGCCATCCTGTGCCTTTCCACCCTAATTTCCATACCTCATAACTAAATTTGCTAAAGGAAAATGTTTTCTTTTCTTTTTAGATCTGTTGTCATTCCTTCTGATTCCCATTTAAGGCAGTCTGCAGTAAAACTCCACAGTACATGCTGGTAGCACATAACATGGAGAACCCATTTTTGCTAGCACAACACAAGTACTATGGAGAGGTGCACTTCAAGGAACATACTTCACTTCCACCAGACTCCTCATGTTGGAAAAAACCTGTTCCATACCTGTGACACAATCAGAGGTAGTGGTGTTATATATTTATACAGTTTAGTACTCCACACTGTGGTTTAGACTCCTATCACTAGGGTATGATAAAAGTACAGTTGTATAAATGACTTAACACAACTGTAGATATCTGAGTAAATAAATGTTGCAGTACTGACTCTTGGGACTTTCTGTCATGGAGAAGCCCATAGCTGGACCAAATACTAGAGTCTTTCTCTATCTCTCAGCCAATAAACATCTTTAAGTGTCTAACAACAGGACGTCGGGGGTATAAGAGGTACACTGGCTGGTGCCATCTTCAGGTCTTTTGTGTCTGAGTTCTTTCCAGCCTGACTTCCCTCAGGCAGAGCATGACCTGCCCAGCAAGCCCTGCTGAGACCCAGGGCTAAAGGAGTCTGGGGGGACATGTGTGTAGATGATGAGTACAAAGAAGGGAACCCATTTCACCCTAGGGTAGAGAAAAAGGGCAAAAGAGGGGAAGGGTAATGCAACATCGATCTACTTAAACATCTACAATAATGGTAGGTCATCTACACAACTGTACTACTTTCATCATAGTCAGTTGTTGTATTATTAAGACTGGGGAATATTCCTAAGGCTTCATTCTGGGCAGACTGGAAGGAATTGGATCTGGAGACAGCAGGCTCTGGCCCTAGAAATCACCCCAAGATGGTGCTGCTTGGTAAAGGTGTGTACAGAGGACCATGTGGCTGCTAGTAAAATGGTCTGAGTGGGAGCTTCTTTCATAAATGCTGGATGATGGCTTTTGTTCTAGTGAATGGGCTCTAACCCTGCCAATGAGCTGCTTAACATGCTTAGAGTAACAAGGGAGATGTAGTTTGCAATTCATTTGAAGATGGTTTGCTTGCCTACTGGTTTTCCTTGTATACCTTCATGAAATGCTACCAAATGCTGGTCAGATCTGCCTGAAAACTTTTTTCAGTGGAGGCAGAATCTTAGTTGTCTGTACATGTGCAGAGAATGAAGTATTTTTTCTCACTTGTTTTGAGGGTTTGGGAAGAATACAGGGAGATGGATAATGTGACTCAAAGAAATCTCTGACACCACATTGGCTGTCTAAGAATGATTAGTTTTCAATGGAACTCTGTCCCTATCAAAGACTACGAATGTCTCTTTACACATTGGATATCCCTCCTGCTGAGGTAAGTGCTACAACAGACTGTCTTCCATGTAAGGAGTTTGACAATAGCTGAAGCTGCTGGTTCAAAGGATGTCACTGTAAATTTCTCAAGCACATAAATTAGGTTCCAGGATGGTGTTGGTTCCTGTCTGGATGACACCCTCTTTAAAAACTGTGTCATGTGTGGCTGACCACAAACTGTAGGGGACATTGGGAGGCATGCAGCAATAGCAGAAGCATGGATCTTAATGCTGGAACAGGACAGTCCTTGCTTGCAGAGAAGGGAGAGGTATTCTAAGACCTGTTACAAACATTCCTGAGTGGGTGGAATACCATTATATTTGCGACAGCCAGAAAACCTTTTCCACTAAGCTACAAATTACTTTCTGGTACTCTGTACTCTAGCTTCTTTCATGATAGATAAAACATCACTAGGTTTTTATTTTTGTGTTTGTAGGATTGAGGCACTCTGTAGCAGTGATAACGCTTCCTTAACAGGAGACAGAGTGTTGAGCTGCAAGCTTATGTCATCAAATACAATAAACAAGAGAATGTGGATTGGCGGGATTGTCAATGGTCTAGGGGCAGGAAGGTTTAGAAACTCGCTGTAATGAGCTTGACCCTTACAGAATTCCCTAGATTCCCATTTGAAGGTTCCTTCATTCTATGAAGGGTGTCTCCAGAGGATAAGTCCTCATGAGGCAAGGCTATGGACAAGATATCTTTTAAATCAGTTTTACTATGTCTGAGAGAGAAGGTGCAAGCAAGTTCCTCATCATACTCTGAGCCTGATTAATCTGAATCTGCTCGAGAGGAACTGTCCCTCTTTCTTTTTCCAGCAGCGGTTCCTAGCACAAGTTGCTTTTGCAGGGTGGCTTGCTTTAACTTCATGATATTAATGAAGACCTGTGCCAGTTTGACCTAGCCCTGTGGAGTGACCTGGATGGATGAGGCAGGGGACTCAGACAGTATTGGCTGAGGCAAACCTTCTTGTCTAATTGTCCTGGAAGTACAAAACTTAGGAGAAGACAAGGCCTCAGGTTGTACGTGAGTGGGTGGTCATGACCTCAATCCAGTTCTCACATAATTACTTCCTTTCTATCACCAAAAAGATACTGCCCTCTTTCTTGGGCACCAGTACCCTGGTGTCAGAAGCTGTAGCCTGCTTAGCCGCTCCAGACCCACCAGATGTCAGTCTGGTGTTGGCATGTGAGGAGTGGGTGTGACAGGTCATGCCAGAAGACACGGGCTTACCAGGCATTGGACCAGGGGGCTGTAAAGGCACATCACCTGCATCAGTAATCAAGTCTTGGCAAGGAGTCAGACACAGAAACGTCTTCTTCCTTAAAGATGCCCTGCTCCTTTGGATGCTTATCTTTTCACTTCTTAGGGATGATGGCCTGGGAACAGGCAGACACCATAGCGTGCAAAGGCCCAGCCTTATCTGAATCTAAGCACTGCTGGAAGGATTGGGCTCCATGCCTAATGGTCTTACTGTTGAATACTGTTGAACCTAGTTCCAAAAGGGAAGTCAGGTACATGATGCTTTGGCTATAAGCAAAAAAGGCAATATGAATGGAAGTTATTATGGAGGGTTTGCTTCCTACAAGAAAGGCAGTTTTTAGTTTTTTTAAACATTAAAAATTACAACAAGCTTTAGAGATACGGATCTGAAATGATCTGGTAATTCAAGCTGACCGATGGACTGATGACGCTGACTACACAGCAAGAAATAAATGAAAATGACCCTGGTTGACACACCACTTAAACTCTCGAAATTCTGACACCAGACACATGTGGACATCCACTGCCTGGGAAATGGTGAAAGACTGATACTCCGGCCAACCATGGGCTTCTGCATGACATGAAGGCCCAAGACTCAGCACTGCAACAATTTTTAGGATGAGCATCATATTGACTCTTGCATCCAATCAGATTACTACTTTGATCACTCTGACCTAGGTCATTGATTAACAGTCTAAGAAAGAATAGTTCAATAACCTGGTTAACAAAAGAAATAATTGCATATACATTTATGTATCTACATATGTATGTAAAATTAAAAACTGTGTTACCTGCTCCACCAGCTGGAATGATGTTTGTATTTTTCCCAAAGGCCTTCTTGGTGTAAGACTGCACTGTGCCTGAATGTGATCTGGAAACAATTATTGTTGGATCATTCTCATTGTATGATGCACGTGGCTTTACATTTGAAGCTTGTCCCACCACAGCCCAGACTGTAAAATGAAAGATCTGTTTTAGTGGGCCATTAAACTTTCAAATAACTGTGCTACCATTATGCTGTTTCATTTGTGAGTACACTTCTAAAAAAATTACACAGATCCCACCAAATCAGTCTTACATATTTGAATGTCATTCTTATAAACATACTATGAATGCTGCATCATTCCAGTGCTCTTAAAAGTATGCTCCATACCACTGGGGTCAAGCAACTAGTCAGTGCAATTTTAAATAACCTCTCTGTTCCATACTCTATACTGTTCCCTTGTGCTCTGCAAACTAATTTCACAATATTTATTTATTTGGATTTGCTGACCGGGAAAACCTGACTAGGCCCAAAGGTACCCATTTTCAGATGAGACCCAGGGAGAAAAGCATAGAGTAATTACAACAGTATAAGCACAGAAAAAGTAAAATGGTATTAGCAAATACAAACAGACATTTAAAGAAATACAGGCATTATTCACAAACACAAACACGAACCATGACTGAATATATTTTCAAATACCTTAATTAACTAGATATATAATATTTATATATACAACTTACTAACTTAGTGCTGCATATATTATTAGCAAGATGAAGAAAAAGAGGGTGATGACAGAACAGTTAATTTGTATGATAGAAAGAGAGGATTAAGTGGTGAGAGGATGGTGTGGAAAGAAAGAAATTTAACAGAGGAAGTTTTCAATAAAAAGCGGAGTTAACTGAGAGTTTTTAACCAGTTTGAGAGCAGGAGCAGTTCCAAGATTCAGTAAAATGTTCTTTTAGCACATGTTTGAAGACTGCAAGGACTGGGTTAGTTTTGATGCTTAAAGGTAAGGAATTCCATACTTTGACTACTGAGTGTGTGTACAGGTTTTGCTCAGATGTTTTAGAAACTTTGTGTATATTCAGAAGGTGTTTATTCTCTGATGAAAAAGGTCATTTGAGTAGATAGCTACTGGTATGGAACAAAGACAGGGGCCATTAGCAGGTTTATATAAGACTTTAAGGGAAGTTTTTTGTGGACATTTTAACCATTTACGAGTTTGAAGAGCAGAACAGTGATGGCTGTGACAGGCAGCATTTGTAGCAAATTTTACAATTTGGTTACAATGTGATTCCATTTATGCTTTTAGGGATAAACTGAGAATTTCTAATAATAGGTGCACCATAGAAGTACTGGTAGTGGAAAGCTAGTGGCAAAAAAGAATTTAAGTACTCACCATAACGTTCCATGTTTGTAGTCCATCTCGCCCTTCATTCTTACATATGGGTTCGGAGCCGATCTTTGGCTCCGACTCAGCCTATTACAAAGCTCAAAGTCTCTTAGTTGGCTCGTGGCTAGGTAGGTACCCCATAGTGCACTTGTGCAATCCTCAGATCTTGTTTACTGCTAAACTATAGAAATACAGAACTAAGGTTATCCAAAAAGAACAACAATAATGAAAGGTCTCCACCCTATCAAGGTAATACCAGTCTGTCTCCCGATCCTTCCAGGACAGGGGTAGTTGGGTGGGTTTGTAAGAATGAAGGGCTAGATGGACTACAAAAGTACAGTTGTGTGCACTTACCATAAATGTAGATGTTTGAGTGTATTCACTGTTGCAGTCCTAACAAATGGGTTATCTGGCTCCCGGTAGCCCTCAGTTGGCCAGAACACCAAAGGTAAGTAAAAATGCCGTCGGTTGCCGTCGGTTGTAAAGGACGTCAGGGCATCCGATAACAAAAGGAGGCAGCCGACGTCACTTCCTCAGTCTTTCTTGCCATAACAGTCACGAGCCCCCAGACAATAAGGCTTAAACCAAAAACCAATTTGACAAATTAAGCCTGTACTTCAGGAAAAGAGAACATGAGAGGACCAGGACTGCAACAGTGAATACACTCGAACATCTACATTTATGGTAAGTGTACACAACTGTACTATGTTTGCAGTGTTTCACTGTTGCAGTCCTAACAAATGGGTTGATTACCAAAGCCCAGAGAAAAAGGGGGGAGGAACCAACAGCATCAAGGGTTGGAGATAATGCCCTGCAACACCACAGTGGCAAACCCTGCCCTGGCTCTGGAAAACAATGGCAAATTATAATGCTTTGTGAAAGTGTGAACAGAAGACCATGTGGCAGCCTCCAAAATGTCTTTAGTAGGGACACCCATTAGAAAGGCTGCAGAAGTGGAAGCCGCTCTAGTAGAGTGGGTCCTAACCCCTTTAGGTGGAGCTTTACCATGAAAGGAATAACAAAAAGTAATGCAATGTGCAATCCATTTAGAAATGGTTTGCTTGGAAATAGCCTTGCCCTGGGCTCCAGGGGCAAAACTGACCAATAACTGTGCTGATTTTCGAAGGTCCTTATTCCTGTCCAGTTAAAGCCTGAGCTGTCTGTGCACATCAAGAGAATGTAGGATCCTTTCACCTCTACTGCGAGGATTAGAAAAGAAGGTATGAAGGTGTATGGACTGATTAAGAGTCAGGCTGGAAACCACCTTAGGCATAAAGGAGGGGTTAGTCCTCAGAGAGACTTTATCAGCATGGAAAATAAGAAAAGGCTCCACAGCCATGAAAACCTGCAGCTCCGAAACCCTCCTTGCTGAAGTTATAGCCAAGAGGAAGGTGGTCTTCCAAGAAAGAAACTTTAAATCTGCAGAGGCAGCTGGCTCAAAAGGGGGAAGAGTGAGTTTCTCTAGAACAAAATTAAGATCCCAGGATAGAGTAGGTGCTCTTCTGGGAGGTTTTAAATTGCAAGCACCTCTGAGAAACATTTTCATCAGGGGATGAGAGAAAATGGGCTGTTAGACAGAACAATGAGCAGAGATGGCTGAAGCATGGATCTTGACAGAGGAAAAAGAAAGACCCCTGAAGCAAATCAGCCAGGTATTCCAGGATTAGAGGAAGAGTAGGTTGAGAAGCAGACTCCCCTTTAGCCTACATCCAGTGAGAGAACCTTTCCCATTTGCCAGCATAGGATTTCCTAGTGCTAGGCCTCCTGGCCTCCCTCAGCAAGTCAACCACCTGTTGGGAAAGGGAGGAAGAAAGGGAAGGAGTCATACAATGAGCCATGCTGCCAAATGGAGAGACTGAAGATGAGGATGTAGAATGTTTCCCCTTTCCTGAACCAAGAAATCTGGCTTCAGAGGAAGATGCCAAGGAGGAAGATGGGAGAGACTGCAAAGCAGTGGATACCAATGCTGTCTGGGCCAGACTGGAGCTATGAGAATAATCCTTGGACATTTGTCCCTGATCTTCACTAATACTCTCGGAAGAAGAGGAAGATGAGGGAAGGTGTACACTGATAGCAACGTCCAAGGGAAGGACAGAGCATCCACTTTCCAGGCTCTGCTGTGCTGCTGTCTGGTGCAAAGGAGAGGCAGCAGATGGTTGTCCGGGGAGGAGAAAAGATCCACCTGAGGAGTGCCCCAACATTGAATGATGCTGTAAAAGACTGCTCTGTTCAGCTGCCACTTGTGAGGATCCAGTGTTTTTTCTGCTCAACTGGTCTGCCAAAACACTGAGCCTTCCTGGAAGAAACTGAGCTAGGAGATGGAGGTCCAGGGATGCTGCCATGGACCAAAGATTCATGCTTTGCCTGGACAGGGGGTAAGAGTGAGTCCCTCCCTGCTTGTTGATGTACCACATGACTGTGGTGTTGTCTGTCCTGGCAAGCAGGGTCCCTGGATAAAGAAGATGCTTGAAAGCTAGTAAGGCTTGCTGAACTGCAATCAGTTCCTTTAGATTTATGTGCAGGTGTATCTGGTGGGTGTTCCAACTTCCCTGTATGCATCTGCCATCCAGGTGTGCTCCCCAGGCATAGCCCAATGCATCTGTAGTCAGAAATTGAGTGGCAAGAAGGCATGCCTTTGTTTTAAAGACAGGCTGTAGCCCACAATAGAAACTCCGCCTGCAGAGATGGAAGTAGAGGAATAATCATATCCAGGTCCTGTGTGTGTGTTGACACCAAATGTTCTTGAGGTACCACTGCAACTTTCTCATATGCAGTCTTGCATATGGAATCATGGGAATTCAAGATGCCATAAATCCCAGAGCTTGCAGGTATTTCCTTGCAAGGAGCTGGGACAGGCTTGCCAAGTCCTTGAAGTAAACTGAAAGATTTGTCTGCTTGTCCTGGGTGAGATATATCATCTGGGCAGCTATGTTCAGACTCGCTCCCAGGAATGTTATCTCCTTGGATGGTACCATTTTCGATTTTTCCACATTGAGAGTATAACCCAGGGAAGAGAGAAGAGTCTTTACGAATTCCAGATCCTTTAATAGCTGTTCCTGAGAATTTGCTTGAATCAGACAGTTGTCCAAGTATGGGTAAATCTAAATTTTCGTCTGCCTGCAAAAAGCAATGACTGGGGCCAGGCACTTTGTGAAGACTCTGGGAACAGTAGATAAGCCAAAGGGCAGTGCAGAGAATTGGTAATGTTGCTTGCCCACTCTGAAACGAAGGTACTGCCTGCAACTTTCCCCATAGGAATGTGCAGATAAGCCTCTTCCAAGGTTACCAGTGAGGAATCCTTTTCTAGCAGTGGTAGCAACTGATGCAGAGTGAGCATTTTGAACTTTGGAATTACTAGAAAAGAGTTCAGAATGGAAAGATCCAGGACAGGACGCCAGGTGCCTTCTTTTTTTGGAATTATGTTTTTGGAATATTCTTTCTACATTATGTGTAATATGCTGTCATTGTTTTTAATATAGCTGTTTACCTTGGAGATTTTTTCCCCGGGCCTCCACTAAAAATGGACATGAATCCAGTTGGACTATCCCTGTCAACAAATGTAAAACAAAAAATAAATAAAATAAATAAAATAACTAGGAAAAGCCTTGGCCTACCTGCTGAGCAGGAACTAATTCTATTGCTCCCAGATGAGACAGAGACAAAATTTGTTTTTCTACTTCTGCCCTTTGGTTCGGAGGAACGTCCGGGAATCCCTTGGGAGCTGCAAAAGCTATGGAAAGAAAACTTGTGCCCTAGGGACACTGTTCTGAGCACCCATTTGTCGTCTGTGATAGTGGCCCAGACACCTGCAAAAAGGACCAACCTTCCCCCCAAAGGACTCCCTCGGCAAGCAAGAAAGTACATTGTATTCACTGTTGCAGTCATCACATTTGGGTTATCTGCTTTCAGTAGTCCTCAGTCAGCCTGATTATCAAAGTCTTGGGTCCTGTGTCAGATGCTGTCCCATCTTCCATGATGTCAGGTAGTCAGGGGTATAAAGCACGCAGCCGATGCCAGAAAATCCTTAACAGTTTGCATGGACTTGGCCTTATCCTCCATCTTCTTCAGTACCTCCTCTGCTTTGCTGCCAAAAAGACTGTCCTTATGCAAAGGTACATCCAAAAGCTTGGCCTTGACAGGTTCTGGAAGAGGCTGTTCTCTGAGCCAAGCGTGCCTTCTAATAACAGATCCAGTAGCCATAGCCCTGCTGGAGGCCTCAAGGATATCAAAACCACAATGTAAAGAATGCTTATTAACCAGACT
Source organism: Protopterus annectens (assembly GCF_019279795.1). Classification (NCBI taxonomy): domain Eukaryota; kingdom Metazoa; phylum Chordata; order Ceratodontiformes; family Protopteridae; genus Protopterus; species Protopterus annectens. The sequence continues at coordinate 822,078,730 of NC_056746.1, forward strand.
GGTGGAATTCAGTAAATCCTGCATGTCTTTGCTCTCTGCCAAAAGAGGTACAGTTGCTATCCTGGACTTAATAACCTCCAAGGTGTGCTGCTGGTACTTCAGCATATGAAATAGACAACTGGTAGTCCTAATAGCTAGGGTGGCAGAGGTATAAACCTTCTTGCCTCACCTATCTAGGTTCCTAGACTCCCTGTCAGAGGGAACAGGATTCCTGGTAACAGTGGCCTTAACTCTTTTAGGGCCCTGAGAAATAACCTCTGGATGCACCAAAGGATTCCTGAAAAGAAACAGATGAGAATCAGGGACTCTGTAGTACCCTGTCGGGTTTCCTGGGAGCAGGAGGAACTGAATTTGGAAACAAAGCATTTTCCAGAAACACATCATCAACAACTGCCAACTCAGGGGGAATAGCAAGAGGCTTATGCTGAGATAAATCCGGAAACTCCCTAATCCTTTTCTTGGATTAGGGATAATCCTGACTTTCCCATTTAAAATGTTCTTTGAGGGTATTTAAAGTATCACCAAAAGAGAAATCCTCTGGAAGGGAAGCCGAAGGGATGGACTCCTCTGCATCTGAATCCTCAAAAGGAGAAAAGGCCTGAGAAAAATTCCTCTTCATCAGCAGAAATGCTGGAAGAATCAGAACCTGAGCAGGACAAAACCTCAAGAGAAACATCCCTACTCCTTTTAGAAGGAGGAGGCTGAGAACCCCTAATAACAGTCAACAAATCATTAGCCATTTAACCATTTGGGATTGAGGGGAACAAGAAGCAGCTGGAGCCTGCCTTTTCACAGGCTTGCGAATGGAAGATTTACCTGCAAGCCTGAAGGACTCGGGAGGCCTGGCAACCGCTGAAGATGCAACAGAGGTTGAAGGAAGAAGTTTGCTGTCAGAACATAAAGCGGAGGCCTCGGACACCAGAGTCAGCTTAGCAGCTTTGGCTCCAGCAGAAGAGGCGACCGGCGACAGGTTGGAAGGCAAAAAGGAGGCTGAAGGTCTAAGGGACTCAGACTCAATCAAGGCCTGCGGTTGTACATCTGCGGACTGCAGGGACTGCAAAGGCATCTCACTGGCTACTGTCTGACTGACGCCCAACTTAACCTCATCCAAGGACTTAGATTTCAGAGGCCTGTCATGGTCCTTATCCTTACGTTTCTTCAGAACATCCGAAGCCTGAAGACCGGCAGATGCCATACTAACAAACTTAGGCCAAACTCCAAAATGCCTAGCCAAAATCTGATGGTACGCGGATTAAAGGAGGCACAGAGATCACAGCTGGGAACGTTGTGGTCAATGCCTAAACAAATAATGCAACAGGAATGAAAATCTCTACGGGGAATCTGCTTTTCACAGGTAAGGCAATTCTTAACTTTTTCTGACATTCGTTAAGGCAAGAAAAAAGGATCCCCAACGGGGTACTTAGCTGTAGTAGACTTCAACTCTTGTAGTCGGAAAGCAGCAAAGGTAAACTGCTGACCGACACTCGTACATGAAAAGCTTCTGCTTCGGGCTCCGCGGCAAGGAAGACTGAGGAAGTGACATCGGCTGCCTCCTTTTGTATTGGACGTCCTGATGTCCTTTACAACTGACAGCAACTGACGTCATTTTTACTTACCTTTGGTATTCTGGCCGACTGAGGGCTACCAGGAGCCAGATAACCCATTTGTTAGGACTGCAACAGTGAAACACGATGAACATCATGGAACGTTATAGTGAGTACATAACTTCTTTATGTTCTGTAGTCCTATCTCGCCCTCATTCTTACATATGGGACAGCGTCCCTAGCACCATATTCTTGGGAGGCTCATGGAAAAATACTCCTGAGTACCGTGGAACCAAAGGAGGCTCTACCCCTAGAGGTCAGGTCCAAGTTGTAATGAGTAATAAAGGTATGAGGAGTAGCCCAGGTTGCTGCTGCACAAGCATCGTCAATTGAAACTCTGGCTTGGAAGGCAGCAGATGTAGACTGGGATCGGATAGAATGAGCCTTAATCTTGAACGGCAGAGTTTTTCCATTGGAGGAGTAAATGAAAGAAATACAGTTCGAAATCCAATTTGATAGGGTCACTTTAGAGACTGGCAGATCTAGTCTAGAATCAGAGAAGGATATGAACAATTGATCTGACTTTCTGAGTTTCTTAGTCTTGTGAAGGTAGAACCGTAACTGCCTGTGAACATCCAATTGATGAAATTTGTTTTCTGCTGCGTTAGAATATTTGGGGAAAAAGACTGGTAACTCTATAGTTTGGTTCAAGTTATTTTGAGAGAAAACTTTAGGGATAAAGGAAGGATTCGTACGAAGAGAAACTCTGTCTTTGTGGAAACTCAGATAAGGAGGCTTTATAGACAGTGCTTGTAACTCTGATACTCGTCTAGCTGATGTGATGGCTACTAGAAACAAAGTCTTCTAAGACAGAAATTTCAGCAGACACGAATGAGCAGGCTCAAAGGGTGATGAAGTTAGCTTGGACAAGACAGATCCCAGGAAGCTACCGGTTCCTTAAAGGGGGTCTCAGCAAAGTAGCACCTTTAAGGAAGGTTTTACACAATCTGTGTGACATCAGGTTAGACTCATGTAGACCCAAGTGAAAATTAGATATCGCTGCCAATTGGACCCCTGATGGAAAAGTTCGGACAAAAATTCTAAAATCTTTGGGATGGATGCAGTGTAAGGATCTACATTCCTTTCTTCAGCCCAGATACAAAACTTTCTCCATTTGCTAGTGTATAACTTCCTAGTGGAAGGTTTTTGTGAAGATGTGAGGATGTGGGTCACAGCAGGTGAAAAATCATGAAGCCTGACCAGGGATGGCATTGGAGCAGCCATGGTGTCAAGTTGTGGGTGTGGAGGCTGGGGTGAAGGGAACCTAATATGTGTGTCAAGAGGTCTGGCACTGGGTCCAGAGTCCATGGATCATCTAGCAGACGAGGCCTGAGAAAGGGGAACCAAATCTGACAAGCCCAGTAAGCAGTGATGAGAATCATTTTGCTTCCTAACAGCTTCACTTTCTGAATAACCTTGGATATGAGAGGAAAAGGAGGGAAAGCATAAAGGAGTCCCAAGGACCAATCGTGTACAAGTGAGTCTCTTGGTGACTCCCCTGGAGGGGGGATAAGGGAAAAGTAGCTGCTGCATTTGGAATTGATCAGACTGGAAAAGAGATCGCAGCAAGGCCGTCCCCATTTGCGGAAGATCTGTTCAGCTACTTCTTGATTCAGAGACCACTCGTGAGGCATTAAGATTGTGTCTATTTCTGCGCCTATAAAAAAGTCACAAATTGAGAGGGCGATAAGGCAGACTTTTCCCAATTTATTGTAATCCCCAACAGGGAACAAAGCTGGATAGTGGAATCTCTGGTTTGTATGAGTAGATGCCTGGTGGGGGCAGTCAGGAGCCAATCGTCCAGGAAGGGAAACACTTGAAATTCTAGACATCTCAGGTGAGCTGTCACTACAGCTATACATTTGGTGAACACCCTGGAGGCTGTGGTGAGACCAAAGGGCAGAGCACGAAATTGGTAATGACTGGCTCCCAGTCGGAAGCGTAAATGACTCCTCGATGCTCTGTCCATTTTTATACGGTAGTACGCATCTTGGAGGTCTATGGAGCACATCCAAACCACCCCGATAACACTCCTATGCTCTCCACCCTCATAAAGCCCTACAACAATCTGAGCAGCCTACGCTCATCCAACAAAATATTGATTCATACTTCATTATCTAATAACTCAGCAGGTGACACCTTATTTTCCAACTCAGTGGGTAAAATATGGAACCAACTACCAAATTACCTTACTTCCCTTACATCTCTCCCACTATTCAAAACTAACCTAAAACTATTCCTTTCAAACCACTGGCTATGCTCTTGCCATACCCCTGACTAATCCTTTTCTTCTTCTTTCTTTTCCTTTCCTTTATTCCCATACTATCTTTTCCCTCTAAACCCAGTTCTTCTTACTCCCTCACTCTAGCAAATTAACCTCCTTTCCTAGCTTGACTGCTCTTTTTCACTCACAAAAAGAACTTATTCTTTAACCTTCCTTATACTTCAACTGTGTATGTAACATTAACTTAATCTCTGTCCATGCTAGAAATGTAGTTATATGCCATACATAACTGCAGTAGTTTCAATTTGTATGTTTCCTCTATCATACCTTGGTCATTTTTATGTTTCATTTTACTTTAGCTTAATTCTGTATATTTTAAAAATATACTAGTTTTTTCTTTAATATGTTTATTTAGTACTGTAGCGGAGCTTTTCTCCTCGGGCCTCCACTGAAAATGGACATGTATCCAGCTGGACTAGCCCGGTTAACAAATGTAAAATAAAATAAATAAAATAAAATAAATTGTCTTTCCCTAACAGAGGAAGTATAGACTGCAGTGTCACCATCTGGAACTTGGCCTTCTTTACGGACTTGTTTAGCTTGCTGAGGTCCAATATGGGCTTCCAGTCCCCTGTATGTTTTGGCACTAAAAAGAATCTGGAGTAAGTTCCGGATCCTATCTGGTCTGTGGGGACGGTTTGGATGACTCTGTTTGCGAGCAACTTTTTCACTTCTACAGTTGCTTGATCCCTGTGATTGGGTTGAACATCTGGGATCTTCTTGGGAGTGTGAGGTGGAAGAGAAAAGGGTATGGAGTAATCTCTGGTGATTATTCTTTGTACCCATTTGCCCTGAATGATGTTTTGCCAGGCTTCTGGATACAAAGAAATGTGACCTCCAACTGGCTCCAGAGAAGCACAGCCGGGCCCCATATCAGGAGCGCTGACAGGGTCGGCCTCTGAAGGAATTGCGGCCTCCCTGGTTTTGTGGGCCGCCCTGTCTCTAGGGTGATATCTACCATTAGCTCCTCCTCCTCTGCCTCTGAAGGAGGAGTCACCCTGTGCATCTGGGAAAAATCTCTGGGACTTCTAGAACCACATCGTACCACCTCTCTGACCCTTAGGATATGGTCTGGAGGGGACAATAAAATATACTCCCATGGCAGAGAGAGTTTTCCCTTCCTGTTCGCACCTGGTGAGTGTATCCTTTACCTTAGGTCCAAACAATGAAGAACTGTCAAAGGAAGCATTAGTAAAGGTAGACTTGAACGGCTCCGCAAAGTTACATAAACGCATCCAGGAGTGTCTCCTAAGGGAAAATCCTGAACACGCTGCCCTGATCATTCCGTTGGCTGCATAAGAGATCAGTCTCTTGGAGGAGTTCACGATGGAATTTAAGGTGGACAACTGAGCAGTCACCTTCTCAGGGACTCCTTTAGTAGATGTACTTTGAAGAGTACCTCCTAACTCCCTAAGGAGATCTCTTTGCAGCCTCGTAAAATGTGTTAGATAGTTCAGCGATCTAAGAGTGAAAGCCGCTGAAGAGAAGATACGCTTCCCGTATCTGTCCATCATCCGAGACTCCATATTCAGTGGATGGACAGATGAAGAAGTCTCCGCTAACTCCTTCTTAGTGGCTGCAACCACGACCATGGCATCTACAGGCACGCCCTTGGACAAAAACTCTTTCTCTCTGGGGCCAGACAAAAATTTATTAGGTCTTCTGGGAACTGGCTCCATGGCATCAGGAGTCTCCTACACCTTTCGACTAACAAAATCTAAAAGTTCATCAAAAGGTGAAGACACTCAAGAGACTGAAGGTTGAGACACAAAAGCCTTCAGTTACACTGACTCCTCATCAGAAGGGGTGGGATTGGGCCAGCCACCTCTCTGCTTAAGAATCTCTAAGATGTCTACAAAGGAGACATCTTCAGAGGATGACTTGTGGGACCCTTCTGACTCCTCGAGATCAGTGTCAGAAGTAAGGGACTCATCCTGGGAGTCTACATGCTTCCTCTTGCATGTCCTCTTCTGAGGGGGCTCCTCAGAAGGGTACTCTGCGGAGGTCTCTGTGGGTGTCTGCTGTCGAGAGAGAGAGTAGGTGTTGAGACAGAGGTCGGTGCCGAGGGGGAAGAGTGTCAGTACCCTTGTGTGGAGCTGATGAGCGACACAGCACACTCCTCATCATCTTGAAAGCAGATCTCTCCATCTCTGAAGACCGCATGGGCTCAGAGGAAACAGAGGAAGTCATCGGCTCCAGAGCGACTGGCACAAGATAGATGTAGGATCCGAGCTCACCCTAGCTGACGCACTGAGAGGGAGACTCAGAACCAAGGAGTTTCAGGTCCAAGTGTCTCTGTCAGAATCGACCAGTGAGCTTCGGCTCCTAGATACCACTGACGGCGCCGAAGGTATCAGAGCGGAAATCGGCTCTGAGACAGCCTCAAGGTGAGCTGGAATCGAGGGTTCCACAACAAGTGGTACCGAACACTCTGGCTCCAAAAGCCCGACATGACTCAGAGGAGGAACCACAATGGGGGGGTGGACACAGGTGGCTCCAGAACCGACTGGGTCGGAGCCAACAACAATTTTGACAAGGCAGACAACTTCAGGAGTCTGAGCACTACTCTCTCCACATCTTCCTCTGACAAGCTCCTGGAGGATCTGGATGACAGGGTAGGCGATCTGGATCTCTGCAGATTTGGAGATCTTAAGGTTGGGGAGACCGGCAAAGGATCTCTCGACCGGCTCCGATGTAGTTTTTCAGTAGTCAGCTCCGAAAGGCTTGGGGCCAGAACTGAAGTGCCAATATCAACAACTTCAACTGGCTCCGAGGACAGTGGGGCCGAGGAGGCAGAAGTCTTATCCAGTTTTGATTGTTTTTGAGGAGGGTCCGAAACACTAGGTGCCGGAGAATGCCTTTTGGCTGACTTAACCTTCTCTTTCTTGGAAGAATGTGATTTCAAAGAGGAGGAAGAACTTGCTAAGTCTTCCCCGAAGAAAGGCTTGAGGAGACCTTTCAAAATTAACTTGTTCTTCCATTACTGGAAAACTCTGGAGCTGAAGGAATTGCAGAACAAACAAGTTTCCTGCAAATGAATGGCTCTGAGACAATATACACAATTACTATGGCCATCTGTAATTGACATCTTCTGGGAGCACTTTACACATTTTTTGAAACTCGAAGATTTGTGGTCCTTAGACTCTTTAGACATAATAGCTAGCTAAAGAAGTAAGCAGAAACACACAGGCACAACGAAGACTAGGTCCTCTAACTTAAACAGGCCTAGCCCTAACAACACACACAAACAAGGAAAGAAGTAAAGAGGACTAGGTCCTCTAACTTAAATGGACGTAGCTGGACAGGCTAAGTCATAGAAAGAAAAGGCCAGAAACTAGTAACAGGCAAGGAAATATCAAACAACACTGCACACAAGCTAAATTACTAATTTTCTAAATTTCTAACTTTCTAAACAGAAATCCAAGGCCCCAAACCCGCAGAGAACAAAACTCTGTAAAAATCAACAAACACTGCACACAATATAATAGTAAATATAATAGTAAATATAAGCATGAAAACGCAACGTTAATTAGAAACTAGCATACAGGACACCAAAAAGGAGAACAACAAGGGCCAACAGCCAACCAGTTCTCGACAAACTAACTAAAATGAATGGGCAGGATTCACGAAGGCTTGCACGGAGTGTAAGAGATGTGTAAGACTCCATGCAAGCCTCGCGATCCAGGAACAGCCCGAAACTCCGTGTAAGAGACCAGCTAAAACGTCTCTTACACGGACTGGGTGTGGATATGCTAAATACCTCACTTGCAGCCGAAAGGCATGCAAATGAGGTAGAGTAGCGATCCACGAAACAGAAAGCAGCCCGTGTAAGAGCCGTTTTAGCTGCAGAAATGTACTCAGTTGACAACTGAGTACGTTTCTGCAAAAATCACAATGGAGCCATGTCAGCTCCAAATAAAGGGTGCATATGTGTCAGGCAGCATGCCAATGGCCATATATGTGGCCATTGGCAAGGTACCCTGATGCAAATATGAGAAATAAATATTTTTTTTTTCGGCGATTGCCGGTGTTTAAAAGCAGCGCAGCCCTGCGCAAACGGGTTTCGCTGTATAAAACATAAAAATGAAGGTTATAAACCCACAAATGTGGGTTGTATGCAATACATGGATTTACAATGCAGGGACCAGCAGACCAAAAACAACATGGCCACCGTTTAGTGGTTGCTAAGGGGGGAAGCTGAGTCTAAGACATGTAACTAAGCATTAGTAGGCAATCTGATGTAAATAAGGGTTAGGATACTGAATCCCACTGTCACATAGCAAATGAGCACATTCTGAGTAGTGTAAGAGATACATAAGGGGGAGGACTAGAGTAGGAGATAGGTGACATCACAGGGGGGAATGGTAGAAAGAAATGCAGTTCATTGGGGGTCAGTGTTACATGACAGATGTCAGACACAGATCATGGAAAGAGGAGTGCCACAAGCTAAGCATGGGAAAGTCAAGAAATGGAAGGTGTACAATGTTACTTACACCAAAGTTTCTTGCTGGGCGTGCATGCGCGCCATGAGGCGCGGGTAGGACAGTGTGCACGCGTGTAAGGCAGACTGAGCATGTGGGAGCCTATTGGCAGAGTTGTAACACTGTTTGCGCTGGTGTGCGCGCGTTCTAACCCGAATAAGCAGATTCCGAACTGTGTAAGCATGTGTGCGCGCATGTAAGCCACTGTGAGCGTGTTTTTGCTGGTATGCACGTTGCTCCCCCCTGAGGAAACATAAAGGAAAAAGGAAGGAACAGAATTAGTAGGAAGCTAGCAGGGAAAACTGCTGGAGCTAGCAGGTGAAAACAATTAGAAGCAGGCAATTACACAGGCAGAATAGTAGCTCAGTCAAGCACTTAAAACTCTGCAAACAGCAGTGCAGGATGTATCTCTCAAGAGACACTGCAAGGCAGGAATAAGCTATTAGAAGTGAAAACTGAAAAAGCTGAACTCAGAGCAGAAATGCTAGAGGCTGCCATAGCTGTCATAAGGAGACATAGGCGACTTGCTGAGGGTGGTGACAATGCAGATGGTGCCAGACAACCCACAGTGAGGAGACGGAGAAGAGTGTACAGGCCCAGGGTCACCTACCACAGGTTACATGAGCTGGAGATAGTAGAGCGCTATAGAGTGGACAGAGACCTCCTGCAGCAAATTGTCGAGCTGTGCAAGCCATGCCTCACACACAGAACCAACAGATGGGAACCCATCCCAGTGGAAACCAAGGTATGTGTTGGCCTAAGAATACTAGCAACAGGTACCTTCCAGAGACCAACTGGTGATATGATGGGGATATCACAGGCATCAGCCTCCAGGGTACTGCACCAGTTCCTGGATGCCATGTCAGCACATGTCGGTGATCATGTATATTTCCCCAATGCCCGTGAGGTATTGGCCAGCAATATGCATCTCTTCCAGCAAATAGCGGAATACCCTGAGGTAGTGGGTGCAATAGAATGCACGCACATACGCATCAAAGCACCAGCCGGTGAGCGGGGTAGGGCCTACATTAACCGCAAGGGCTTCCCCTCCATCAACTGCCAGGTCGTGTGTGATGCCCAAGGCATAATAATGAATGTGTGTGCTGGCTGCCCTGGGAGCTACCATGATTCCCATATCTGGCATTTGACGCAGCTGTACCAGACATTTGCCAATGGGGACATCCCACACAGACACCTAGTGGGGGATGCAGGTTCTGCACTGGAGCCGTGGCTGATGACACCCATCAGAAACGCACACACACCTGAACAGGAACGCCATAATGAGGCACACGCACAAACACGTAATGTAATAGAGCGTGTGTTTGGGCTGCTCAAGTCACGGTTCCGTTTTCTGGACACATCTGGTGGAGCCTTGCAGTACTCACCAACTACATGTACCCAAATTCTCATGGTATGTGCTATGCTACATAATATGATCTTGCGAAAACAGCTGCAGCAGGACCAGCATAGGGCCGAGCCAAACAGCCCCCCACAATTGCCAAGGCCATCACAGGCAGAGCGTGACTCGGAGGAGGAACAACCTGAGCCTGCTCCAGTAGACAGAAGGAGGCGTGCCCAGTATGCCCTGGCCTTGGCAAAGAGGCAACGCATAGCACATACACTGGCTCAGTAGGAACCCTGGGAATGATACCCCTCTCTTCCTCACTGATATAATAACATGGATGCCTAAAATGGCATAACCTGCTCTCAAACATGTACAGGGAGTGTAATATGTGCATCCGACAGAGGCAGCCCTGCAGCACCACCTGAGGCATGAATGCCATGTGTTAAGTAATGTAACACCATGCACTATATGCACACTTGAGGACCCTGACTAACATCCACCCTCACCAAGCATGAAGCCACAATATGACGATGGGATGATCAATTGCAATAATTGGCTGAAGTAATGCAGTTAGTCAAAGGGGAGCCAATGTGTGCCAGCCTGGGATGACATGCTGAGCATGACATGATGCACCACCTGCTAGGGGTGGCGTGCACCTATCAGTCCAGGCCTCATGGATACTGGCAAAGGCTGTCAGTACCCACAGCATGCCCTGAATAGGTAAGGCTCAAAACACAAACCCATCTCCATAGGTACCACAAGGGATAAGAACCTAGATGTAATGCTACCCAATACCAGAAGTCTAAACAGCAAGATGCGTGCAGTGTAAACGCACCCAGTATGGAGAATGTTGATATCTGTCCTGTAACAGAAAACTGGGTCAAGGCTCACAACAGCACCCTAACACTACCAGGTTACACCTCATACTGTGTTGTACAGCCTCAAAACATGGAACAAGCAACAAAAGGAGGGTGACTAGCAATAATTGTCAAGGATAACCACACCTCCATGTTGGTACCACAACAAGAAGCAGCATGGACTAGCTATGGTCAAGTAACAGTGGCTAAAACCATTTCCCAGTATATAGCCTGCTACAGACTACCGTCCTAACACCAGGAACTGCACCTGGCCTATGTTGGAATACATGAATATATCAAGCTCCCCAAACCACATTATATCGGTTGACTGAAAATACCCAGACATACACTGGGAGCATTATACTAGCACCAACACTGTAGGAGAAAAGTTCCAAGAATCCATAAACCAAAATGCCCAGGAACAACGTACCACTCCCACAAGAGGGGTAAGCATACTGGATGTGATAATCAGCAACATGGGTACTGGATGGCAAGATGAGAAGTGTATCCCTCACTGGTAAGACCAGACCATAGAGTAATCAAACCGGATATACACATCCTGACCACAGTCCCTGGCCAGAAAACCACAGTGAAAAACATATGTAAAGCATAAGTTGCACCCCTCCAAACTGATGTGGAATCCATTAAAGGCCCTGTGCAGGTGCAAAATATGGGACACACCACAGAACCTGTTATACAGGCATTCCATGAACACAGCCAGGAATGCTTGGATTATGCAATCACAAATAACAACAAGACACAATGCCATACAAGCAGGCATCTGGCATGCTGGACTCCAGCCATTACCAAACCATGCAAGAGAATGAGGAAGCTACTACATGACAGAGCAAACATAAAAAGGGAAGTAATCACTGATCAGTAGTATGGCAATAAAATATGTCCACACATACAATCCACTAAGGCCAGCTACAACAAGTAGAATCTGTGAATCCTGAGGCAATGTTACACCTGCCCACAAGTACACAGACAACCCTCAACTCCCCCCAATAAATACAAATATATGTGAGAGATGCAACCATTTATCCAAACCGGAGGCTGAGCTCCCTCAACTCAGTACTGTCAAAACTAGTCAGGAGGAGAAGGTAACCACACACACCACAAACCCAGTCCCACATAGACCTATCACAACTGTAAACCAAACACATAAACACAGAAAAACATTCCCGGAGGCCCTAATTACAAACACACCACACCAACAGAGGCCTCCAAAGCAGACCCCCAAGCAACCACAACCTCCAAACATAGCACATGCAACACATAGTACACAAAGCTGGTGTGCCAAACAGTCACAGGCCAGAAGGAGAAACAACATGCCTGATACAGATGTAATAGGTGACTCTACAGGCAGACACACTGCTGTCCCACTCACCAGATTGAACAAGGGAAAGGGTACAGTAAGCTGCCTGTAGGCTGCTACAATACGCCACATAACACAAGTACGCAGGTCACCCCAAAGCAAGTAGAAATATGATGCAGTCAATGTCCATGCTGGTGTGAATGACCTGAGATGTACCTCCCTGGACTACATGAAAAGAGACATGGATGAGCTCTCTGAGTATGTACTCCAGGCCGGTAAGACACTGGCTGTTTGCAGCATCCTACCCTCACCAAGAATGATGCCACAGTTCAAACACAGAATGATCAGCTTTAACAGGTGGCACAATTACAGCTGTCAGTCCAAGAGGATCTAATGTCTGTCTGCTTGAGATGTCATGCATGACAAGCCATGCTGCTGTTCCAGGGATGGCTTGCACCTGTTACCCCTGGGCGTCTGGATATTGGATAAGGCTTTTGCCACCTCCATAGAGCCGTACGTAGGCAAGGCTGAAAAGACTAACCCGCCACCCTAGAAAACATAAGTGGTAAGAAACATAAGGGTAATGCTGACCAATGCCAGATGTGTAAACCGCAATATGCATGCTCCCGAGGCCCTCCCCAGTATGGAGAACATCGATGTCTGTGCAGTGACAGAAACCTGCTGCAAGTCTACTGACAGCACACCAGCACTACCAGGTTATACCTCATATCATGTGTTATGGCCCCAAAACCTGGACCAAAACATAAAAGGAGGGGGAGTATCCATATGCAGCACAGACACCCATACGTCCAGGTAACTGACAATGCACGAAGCATCGGAGACCACCCATGTGCACCTACATATGCTACAGACCATACTCTCACACACAGGAACCCCACCCAGACGTCCTGAAGACACTGGACAGTATGACTGTCCCACCAAATACCAAACAAGGTACACACAAATTACCACATAGGTGGTAAACCATTATGTATGCAAGGAGTAATCAGGGACCTAGGGACACAAGTGGACAGTAACCTGTTATGTGACACTCACATTGCCAATGTAGCTAGGAAGACTGTCTATATTGGACACCGTATCATGAAAGGATTCACATCTACGTCAACAGAGGTCATTGTGCCCCTGTACTGTTCTCTTATCAGACCCATAATCTAGTACAATGCCTCATGTGGGATGTACCTTACCTGACACCTGCAGTGGTTAGAAAGACCTCAAAGGTACCTCACCAAGAGGATAAAGGGTCTCAAATATATGTCATATGCTGCCTGGCTGTTGACACCCCAGCTGAATGCAGTCACATACTGCCTACACAGAGGCATTGTATGTCTGTTGTACAAGGCCATGTCCAACACAGGAGTAATGGACATGCTCCACCCCAGAAAAATCAAAGCCATTGAAGCTGTGAGAGTGACAGATGTCAACCTCAACACATAATGAAATAGGATGTGCTGGAGGGACAGATACATAACCCAGAGGCTCCCCACACCCTGGAACAGGATCCTACTCCATGTTAGGCAGAGCCCCTCACTGACACTCCTCAACAGGAATATTGCCAAGTGGATGGATGATCATAGATGTACACTGGGGGTCTTCACTGTGTCACGTCCAGACAGAGGCACAGTAAAGTAAATCATAAATGGCCATAATATTCACATAGCAAGGGGCGGCGAAAGGCACACACACTCTGGCTAGGCTTACAAATGCCCTAGGGTGGATAGCCTAGTATGAACCTATGAACCTATGAAGATACAAATTGTACAGGACACTAAGGATAATCCCAAGGCTTACTCAACTGATGGCAGGAACCGTGTTGAGAATCCACAGATATGCTCTGAATCACACAAATATTACAAACAACATACCAAACACACACACATATTGCCAACATACAACCTGACAGGTGCAGTGCAACCCCCCCCCCCCCGAATGCAAAATATCTATCCCAGCAGACTGCTGGCCCCCTGACATTGCAGATGCTGAGGTAACAGCCAGCATCTACAAAGCAAAACACACAGCAGCAATGGTATGAGATGGATGGTGTCCTGGGCTGAGTCCAACATGGACTCCAAGAAGAATGGAATGCCAAATCACAGTACTGCTCAATGTCAGCCTTACCACAGGATATGTACCCAAAGAGCAGTGTACAACAACAGTGGTCCTTCTCAACAAAGGTGTTGCCTGAATGGATACTGCAAACTACCACCCCAGAATCCTGACAAGCAAGATCTGCACAGCTATGGAAAGGATCAGCATGTACCGCAGACATAAAGATATCGGGGACCTACTGACACTGGACCCTACCCAGTGTGGCTGTCTTAAGTGCAGATCCTGCCCCTAAACATGTTTGACCCATTTGAGACAGTCATTAAGGTCATTGATGAGGGCAATGTGGTCCACACAGTGTAGCTGGACCTTGCAAATGCTTCCATACAATACCCTACGTGTTCAGTATATATATGTTCACCAGCTTAAATATAAACCCCTATGTCAGTAGAGGGGTTGCAAACCAGACCAAGGACAGAACTGACATGGTCAGACATGCTGCAGCCATGTCAGACTACAAACCAGATATAAGTGGCATCCCACAAGGCTTGGTCCTGGGACCTCCCTCGTTTCGCATATATGTCCCATAGGTACAGACCAACATGGAAGGACTGTGACTGAACATGTATGCAGAGGACTACAAACTGCCCACCATATCTGACCCCCAGCCAACACAAGCATCCCACAAAAGGGCCACATAGAAACAGATAACTGGTGCCATAGCCATGTCAGCAAGCTAATTGCAGAAAAGTGTATAGTCAACCCCCGTGGATATACAGTAAGTGCCCACCAATTACCACATAGGTGTTAACCCATTACGTACCTAACATGTAATGAGAGACCTGGGGACACAATTTGATAGATATCCTGAATTGGGCAAACATGTGTCTGTAGTGTTCACAGAAACATACCATATACCCACCTAATCATGAAGGTTGTCAGATCTAGATAAGGGGAGGTCATTGTGGCTCTGCAGTCATCCTTCATCAGCGTTACAATTGACTACAATAGCCCCTGTGTGATGTACCTCAGCAGACACCTCCATCAACTGTAAAGTCCCCAACAGTACCTCACCAGGAGTAGCAAAGAGCCTGAACATATGCCATGTGTTGCCTGATTAAACAAACTGCAGCTCCACACACTGCCATACTGCCCACCCAGAGGCAAACTGTGCCTGATGTATAAAGCCATGTCCAAGCTAGAATCAATGAACATGCTGCACCTTGTACAATCTGAATGGCAGTGAGCTATGCACATGAGAGACCTGAACCCCAGCACTGACATACATAGGACAAGCTGTACTGAATGATCCATAACAGAGAAGCCACCCCCACTCTTGAGTAAACTCCCAGTACAGGTTAGCCAGAGAGTCACCCATCGACTCTCCTCAAGAGTAATCTTGATGAGTGGATGGGAGATGGTAGGTTTACCCTGGGTATCACTGTTATGTCACAGGTAGACGGAGGCACAGTATACTAACCATGACATATATCATGGCAAACTCCAGTTACAATGTGTGTCGAAGGACAAACACACTCTCTGACTAGCATTAGAAATGGCCTAGGGCACATCACTAGTGTTTGCCAATGTCCACCTATGTTGTGGAATACACTTACCAATGTTGGACAAGCCTGGTTTAAGTAGTCCATATCTGAACATAATGCAACATGGTCATATGTGCACAACTGGCCCCTAAACAGTCTGTTGTGCTCACTATGAAGATTTAAAGCAGTGATAGGACTAAAGCTCTGGATACTGTCCACCACAGTGAAAGTACTGAACCAGTACACTATATGGTACTACAGTGTTAGGTCAGTATGAAAGGATGTTGACAACTGTATGCAAAGTAACCCATGCAAACCCTGCAGACACAGTACAATCCCTGTTGTGTTCAGACACGAAGCAGTTGGCCAGTAAGTACACAACATGACACCCAACACACAACCATAAAAGTGAGATATTGTTGAAGTTCACACTCATCCAAATATGTGGTGGACTGCAGAGTTCAACATATGGAAAGCTCACACTGGGCATGCTCGCACACTTTGATAAATGAGACATATGTCAGACAACATGCCATGGAAAGGCTGAACTGGGCATGCTCACACACCTAGGCCATATCTCCGTTTAGCAGTTGGCCACACATATCTGGTATTTGTACGTGTCATTCCAGGAACCAACCACATCACAGCAATCTGCCCAGTGCACACAGTTAAATGACTACAGAGGCATATAGTGGATCCCCCTCATATTCAAACATCTTCCACAGATACACAAGTTGTTTATAGAAACAGGGAATGCTATGGCAATAAAGACCTGCAAACAGTCTATCAGCAACAGATATTGTGCATCTGACAATTAAACATATGGGTGTAGAGGTCAATACTAGGCTGTTTGCCCTAGGGAATGAAAGCTTAGCCAGAGTGTGCTTGGCGTCTGCATCCCCAGTACAGTAGGCTACTGTGCCACTCTAAAGTAGGTCACATAAGGCATTGTGTGAGGCTAGTGTGCTGTGCCTCTGTCAAGCAGGGACACAGTGGAGATCCCAGGGTTTGAATTTGCTAAGCCACATCCATGTTGATGGTGTGTGCTGGAAGAGGGTTGCTGAGGACCTCTAACAGTAAGTGGGCGTCAATAACAGACTGAGGGGAGCCCTATCTGCACTGTCTGGACAATTTCACTGTCAACACTGTGTCATGATGATTATGTGGGATTGAAGTGTCGTGCCGGTACTGTTCAGAGATGTCCTCCCTCTGTGGGCTACAGCTCTGCAATGTATTAGCTCACTCTGTCTGTTGGACAGCTCATATATGGCTGGTGTACACCTGACAGGTGTCCTGTTGTGGAGCAGTCATGGGTATATGTGGGATAGCATGATCAATACAAACCTTACACATGCTCATAGAATGCAATTGTCAAGGATTATGCAGAGTGGCCAGTATAGTCCCCCAGCATGGGTCCTTTGAAGTCTCCACCCCAGTCTTCACAAGTGTAGAGTCTGCTTGTGATAAATACAGTTTGTTTGCAGTGACAACCTTGCCTGGGGGTGGAGGTGGGATATGGATGTCCAGGGAAAGGTGGGTATGGTCAGATATCAACAATGGTGGCCTACCTCTGGTGTGGAACAGTGAGTACCCATGTTGCAGATGGTCAAGTGCAATATGTATTCCCCCACATGGCTGTGGTGAGTGGTTCTGCCATAGCACATGGACCCACAAATTGTAGTGGCTGTAGGGTAATGTTGTAGAGGCCTGAGTAGTTCCCACACACAATATGTCTGTACCTGACGTTAACAACTGGAATGGTGTATGTGAACACCTGCATATCCCGGCACTGTTCCCAGGGAAGCAAAGTGCGTGTCCTGGATGTGGGAGGGGTGTTCTGGACTGGTTGTGTTGTGTGTTACAGGTCCTGTGGTCACGAAGCATGGTATAGAACATAACGTGCCAGTGCGATGTGCATATCTGACCCTGAAGTAGGTGGCTGCAAATGCATATATATGCTATCCCCCACCTGATAGGTAGTACTAGATGTACATACCTCTGTAGAAATAAAGATGTCAGCACCCTATAAATACTGCAGGTGCAGAACAGATGCCCAGTAATTTGGATAGCGCGCTCTGCTAATGCGTCTCCCTCAAGTGTCATAATATAATTAGGTAGGGGTTTGAACCATGCAAATGCTTAGTGTGTGTGTGGGTGAGCAGGGTTGTTGTGTGTGCACGTCTGTGTGAGGGAAATGTCCCTTTTGGCAACTGGGAAAACACTCTACAGGATGCACATTCCCCTTTCTAAACACTGATGATGTCAGCACCCTATAAGTACAGCAGGAGTAGAGAAACCTCCCAGTAATGCGAATAGCGTGCTCTGCTCATGCATCTGTCTCAAGTGTCATAACATAGTTAGGTAGGGGTTTGAATCCTGCAAATGCTCAGTGTATGTGGAGGGGGTTAGTGTGTGTGCAAGTCTGTATGAAAGAAATGTCCCTTTTGGCAACTAGGAGAACACACTACAGGATGCACATTCCCCTTTCTAAACACTGATGATGTCAGCACCCTATAAGTACAGCAGGAGAAGGGAAACCTCCCAGTAATGCGAATAGCGCGCTCTGCTAATGCGTCCGTTTCGAGTGTCATAACATAGTTAGGTAGGGGCTTGAATCCTGAAAATACCCAGTTTGTGTGGAGGGGGGGTTAGTGTGTGTGCAAGTCTGTATGAAAGGAATGTCCCTTTTGGCAACTAGGAGAACACACTACAGGATGCACATTCCCCTGTCTAAACACTGATGATGTCAGCACCCTATAAGTACAGCAGGAGAAGCAAAACCTCAAGTAATGCAAATAGCGCGCTCTGCTAATGCGTCTTTCTCAAGTGTCATAGCATAGCAAGATAGGGGTTTGAATCCTGCAAGTGTGTGGATGAGAGGAGTGTGTGTGCTGGCAAGTCTGTATGAAAGATATGTGCTTTTTGGCAATTAGGAGAACACACTACATGATGAACATTACCCTTTCTAAACACTGATGATGTCAGCACCCTATAAGTACAGCCGGAGAAGAGGAACCTCCCAGTAATCCGAATAGTGCGCTTCGCTAATGCGTCTCTCTCACGTGTCATAACATAGTTAGGTAGAGGTATGAATCCTGCAAGTGTATGTGTGTGTGTGTGGGGGGGGGGTAGTAGGGTGTGTGCAATTGCAAGTGTGAGAGAACAGTTCCTTTTGGCAACTACTACAATACACCAGATGCTGCATATTCCCCCAGTAAACACAGGTGATGTCACCACACTATCAGTACAGCCAAACATGGCTAATTGCCCAGTAATGCCAATAGTGCGCTCTGCTACTGGGCCTATTACCACTGTCAGAGCACAGATAGGTATGTTTTGGAAACCAACAACTGCCACATGTGGTTGTGTCACACAAAATAACCATGTGTGGGTTGTTGTTCATAACAATGCATGACATTGCTTAAACCAGCAATGGCAATGCACACATGATGTATGTGTGTGACACATACACATATATACCTGTGACCTTCAGTAGTTACCATGTCTGACACGTGCCTCAAGTGGATACATGGTATTTACAATGCATAACATTATGACTGTGTCTTACTGTGCAGGGGCTGCATGCGGTATGTGTATATACAGTGTGAGTTGTATATGGTATCATCCTAACAGCGGGGGATACACATCTGGTCTGGGCCATATAGTCTACATGTAGTCGATAAACTGGTGTTGCATGTTCCCACCTGTTGTGGGAGTGGTAACATGTTGTTCCACTGCAATTCAGTGACTACATGCTGGGAACCTTTCAGCTAGTGTGTTGTAGCTACAGTAATGCTCACACACAATGTTTGGCTGGATGCAGTCCAGCCATATAAAGACATATCTAGAGACTGTCATATTCCCAGTGTTGTTAGGGAGGACAGATGGGTTTCCTGTGTATGGGAGGGTTGTATGTGCCAGGCTATGAACCAGAAGGCAGTCCAACACACTGTTAGCTGCTCATGGATAGGCCCTGATGCTTTGTGCTGTGCCAACAACCTGGAGGTGTGTGTATCTGTGGTGCCTTGAGATACCACCCCCCTGTTCATGTGTGGTACATGTGTAGGGGACGACAGGCATGGCATGAGGCATAACCTGGCAGTGATGGGTTGCACCTGTGAGCCGTGTGTCAGGAATCTGTTACTGCACAGATATTGCAGTTTACCGTGCTGAGGACAGTGTCCAGTGCATGCATCTTGCGGTGTACACTGCTGGTGTTGTGTAGCATTAATGTTAATGTCCTATCCCATGTGATACCAGCAGAGGTGGCTATGTAATCTGTGTGCTGCAGCAAAAGGCACTATGTGTGTATCAAGGGGCTTCGCCAATATACAATGGCCCATGGGTGACACGTGCAAGCTGCCCCTCGCAAATCATTGTGGCTTCCCTAGCATGTAAGCACACGCTGACAGCCATTGGATACCCTATGAATGACATTGGAGATTGAGCAGAATGTAGACATAGAACACCCTTCCTACATATTGTGGTAGCATACCTGGTGAGGGTATGATGGCAACCAAGGTCAGGCTCATACTGGCCCGTGCCACATGCTGAGAGAGCCCTTCTATGTTCCCTATTATGTAGTCCAGGGAGGTACGTCTCAGGTCATCCATAGTGGCATGGACAATGACTGAGTCATATGTGTCCATGCCTCTGACTGACCTGTATGCATGTGTTATGTGGTGGACCATAGTGCCCCACGGGCATATCACTGTGACCTTCACCATGTACAGCCTGTTTAGCGGGACCCCACTGCAGCGGCCAAGAGAGGTACCTGACACATCTGTAGCAGGTGTGTTGTGTAGCCCTACAGGCTGTGAGTGTGTGGCACACGGGATGTGTGTGCCATGTGTGGCATGTGCTCTGTTCCAACTTAACGTATGCCTGTGTGCCAGCTGCGGAGGTGTGTGATGCTCAGGCAGGATGCTATTCTGAGGCTCCAAGTATGCCCCAGTGTGTTCGGATTGCTGTCAGTGCGGGTCTATGTCAGACTGGTATTGTAGTCACTGTAGTATGTCATGCCACCTGACAGGGTATGGCAGTGCTGGGTTCAGAGTGCTCAGTCCCCAGATTGGCTATGTGGTTGCATCTTACACATGTGTTGTACGTTCCTGGCCAGGGGAGAGAGTCGACTGCATACATGTTGCAGCTGTGACATTGCCACATGACTCACATAAACCACAACTGGACCATAGAGGTGATTCACAGGTTACCTTTGCACATGCTACCATAGTAGTGTGATTGCCATGGTGATTACCAACACATAGGGCCAATGGGGAACAACATACTGAAGGTGAGTATGTGTGGGTGTACTGCTACTGATTTCACAGCGCTGGCATATATGACTACACACGTGGGTAAATGCCAGGTAAGTCATATGCAATGTGTCACAGGCAACGTACATGCGAACAGGACAGACAGTGACGTTCTGTCAGGTGGAAAATTGACATACGTATAGTACGCTATGCAGATGTCACTAGGAATCCATAGAAGCTCTGTAAATCTGCATTGCAGGTGGAATCAGTGTTACAGGGAACCTCAAGCAAACATGCATGCAAACAAAGCTACAGTAAGCAGGGCTGGAAGTAGTCCATTGTACAACAAAGAAGGGGTACCACTTCCAGTAGGTAACAGTGCAAATATGCAGGCACTATCAACATGTACCCAGGAATGCACAGCTCAGATGTCCATGGTAGAACTGATATTATTTAATATTTAATTTAATTTAAATTAAATTGGTACTGCACACATATCAACATGCACAAACATCCACATTGCATAGTTGTTGTGGGCAACATGCCACCATTAGTGTACATGTCCATCATTGCGTATCACTACTTGCATTACCTTCTCCCCTGTGCTACCTATGTATGTGGCTATCTGTTGACATCCTTGCCACTGGTATGCAATAATGTGCAGCTGTTACACTACGGTACTTACTATGGGTGTAGATAACAATTCAGGACAGTCATACAGTTACTGCATCAGGCAAGCTGGGATATACACACAATCATATCAGCACACTGTACTGTTACCAACATGATACTAGTAATACACTTCTATGTAGTCACCCTGTGCATCAGCAACATGTTAACCTGTTCCTGCACTGATGTTGGAGATTGCAGGAGGTGGCACAGTTTCATCATATGCACAGGGTGTGAACTAGGTATGCCTGAGTCTGCCACTGATACCACCAATTGACATGTATGTGTATGTGTGTTGGTGAGGGACAGCAGTACAGGGTGGGACACTGTTGGTGCAGTGTGTGCGTGTATGTGGTAGCCCTAGGTGTTAATATTTCGCATGTGTGTATGTATGCACACAGTTCCACCTCATGGCTGCCATATACTGGAGTTTGTGGACAGCCACAGACTGCACCTGGCAGGTCATACAGATCAGTGTCTGTGGCCACGGGCACGGTACCTGTGCTGGCAGGGGTGCTACGGACTGTATCCGGTACTAAGCCAGACTGGGTACTGTCATCAGAAGTGGGAGTTTGTTGACTGGACACAGGTCCCTGTTGGGACTGTCCAGAGCCACGTGCACGTGGTCTCCTGGGGCGGTCTGATGACAGCACAGACCCAGCATTGCTGGGGCTGCTGCTGGCACTATGGGGGCATCCGCGGGCCTGTTGTCGTCCGCGCCGACTGCCAGCTGCTGCTGTTGCTGGCATATGGCCACGTCGGCACCGCAACCATCCACCATTGCCCTGGCTCATGGACATGTAGTTGTGGAACTGCTGTAATATGTCCCCACAACGTCTGTCTATGACATCGGTGAAATTACGGATAGCATCCGCGATGTCACGCATACTGTCAGTTATGGATGTGCGACATGCTCTCAGCTCCCTCAGACCCTGTCTGGTGTACCTTTCCATACGTGACTGTGCCTGCATGACAGCCCGAAACATAGCTGAGGTTGGCAGACCTCTTTGGGCACGTCTGCCAGAGGCAGTACGCCCACGGATGCTCCCACGAGAACCCATGGGCAACTGTCTGTGTGGTACCATCACAGGACCCTGCCCATGGCTGCTGTGGGGAAGCATGTGCCACAGATACCACATTACCCTGGTCAATGCCCACTGTATCCTGTCCATCACCTAGGGACATTGGTGACATAGGATGTACTGGCAGGATGACTGTGCGCAATGATGGTGTTGACAGCTGTGTACTGTCAATTGGCTGACCAATGATGGACCCTGACACACCTTCCTGTGCCATTACACAGATATCCTCATTATCAGTACCTGTGGCACCAGATTCAGGTTCCCTGCTGCAGGACACCAGAGCAGCACCAGAACCTGTGGGAGGAAGACAGGAAACACAGTTTACAATGTCTACACGATGTTACCAGTGATGCACACATGCACACATGCACACGTGGACACATGCACACGTGGACACAGGCACACATGCACACATGCACACGTGCACATGTGGACACACACACACATGCACACATGCACACCCCGCTGTATACACACAGAGCACTACTGAGTTACACTATTATTACTAGCACTATCAGGACTATTATAGGTATTGTTAAAACACACTCACCAGCATGGATGGGCTGCCTTGCTGTAACACCGGAGGGACCTGCAGAAATGAGGGGATTAATGTCAGTGGGCACAACTGTGCCATTGATACTGCGTATGATACAGTTCAGTAGTACACCAGTTGCCTTTCACATGTCAGCTGCTGATATTGGCAATATCATACCTGCACAATTACATACTATGTTGACAGCTACATACCAAGGACACACCTTACACATGCATAAACTAACAGTGTACAGAACAGTCAAGTGTACATATGGCATATTACCTGCACGCTCCATGTCGTGTTGCTGTGTGGATCCAGCCTCCATCATAATGCAGGTGTGTTGCTGTTGATGTTCCTGGGCTGGAGCCACAACACTTAGGAGTAGCCCCTCCAGTCTGGTGAGGGGGGGGATGTGTGGCCACCCCACCTCCTGTGGCAACCTGTTGCCTGTGGATATCTGACACACGCTGATGGACATTTCTGATTAAATCACTGCAGTGATGTCATACCTGCTCATATGTCCTATTATGCGTGCCAGTGTCATTTACCCTATGGACAAGGTCTTGCCACAGTGCAACCCTCTCCTGCTGATTCTGGCTGGTGCGGGAAAACAGTATGTCATACTCCCGCACCAGGCTCTGGTGTATCTCTTCATCTTCTGCAGCAGAGTAGGCAGGATTTTGCTGACGCGCCATGTCCCTGAAAGAGAACACAAACAGGATATCAGCAAACTATGTCAGCAAAATATGGCACACATACTATACATGATACTCAACTGTAATGATATACTACTACTCCCATATGTAGCACGTGTGTGTCTCTTGGTGGATTCACATGTACATGGCCAGATATCAGTGCTTAGCCAACACCTGTGCAACAGTACCTGCCACATTCCATACAACATAGTACCAAGCCCCATCGGTCAGCACACTGAGACAGGTCCAATGCACCACCTCACTCTGGGGGTTCATAACAACGTACTGTATGTGGAACGTCATCCACTAGTGTGATCTGGATACAAAATAATCAGCCTGAATATACATATCCCACCACCACCACCAGCACAGTAGACTACTTTGATATATATGTGAAAAGACAGATTTTCACTTGTTAGGACTGAGATGGTATCCATTCAGCCCACTGGGCCAGTGGAGACCACAACCCACAATGCTGACCCCTTTGCAAATGCTTCCCATGGACATCCCAAAGAATGCATGGAACATGCACACACAATTCTAACCCAGACCCTATGCACAACGGTTAAGCATCCTGTCTGGTGGACCCCAGCCAAAGACAAATTGTATAATGATAGAAGGAGGCTACTGCAGGACCGAGCAGAATCACATAAAGGGAAGGCATCTGTGGTCGGCACTAGTAATAAGCTAAGTTCTCTCATAACAACATCCAAGGCCAACTTTGAGAGGGAAATGGACAAGGTCACTATAGATAACCACAAGGCCTTCTTCAGTTTTGTTAGACACATGGACCAATAGCCTCAGATATGATCTGGGTTAGTACACAACTACATAAAATTTACTGAACCCACAGATACTGGCAACATTCTGGCAGACAGGTTCAGTGCAAATATCCCCCCTCCCTCTCCCCCAAAATAAGAAATAGTTATCACAGCTGAATGTAACCTCCCTGTCATCTCAGTTGTCCAGGTGAGGGCCGCCCTCAGCAAAGCAGAACACACAGCATCAATGTGACCTGATGGTATCCCTGGATGTGTGCTACGTGCACTCCAAGAGGAGCTACAACCGCATATAAAACTGATATTTAACCTTGGCCTTACTATGGGATATGTACCTGAACACTGGCATACAGCAACAGTGGTCCCACTCCACAAAGGAGGCACCTCTACTGACCTTGGGAACTACCAAGCTTAACCAGCCTGGTCTGCAAAGCTATGGAAAGATTCATTATGGGACTCATATACAGCGATATTGGGTACCTACGGACACTTGATCCCACCCAGTTTGCCTTTGTGAAGGGCTGATCCTGCCTTTTGAACCTGGTTGACTTTTTCAAAACAGTCACTACAGCCATTGATGAGGGCAAAGCAGTCCATACAGCCTACCTGGACTTGCCTAAGGCCTTTGACACAATACTCCACTCAGGCATCATAGACAAGCTCATCAGCTTAACTGTTAACACATATGTCACATGATGGGTTGCAAACTGGTTGAACAACTGAATCCATAAAGTCAAAATTGCGGGAGCCATGTCAGACTCATAGCCAGTCACAAGTGGTATCCCACAGGGCTCTGCCCTAGGACCCCTCTTGTTTGGCATTTACTTCTCAGATGTGAAAGCAAACATGGGCGGGTTGTGGATGACAAAGTTCCCAGATGACTGCGAACTAAGCGCCATAGTCATTACACCAGCTGACACACACATCCTACAGACAGGCCTCACTGAAACAGACAACTGGTGCCAGAATCATGGCCTAACACTGAATGACATGTAATGTATAGTCATCCCCTTTGGGTAAAACAACGTACACACAACTTATCACATAAACATACATATAGATACAGACCAATAACACATATGGAGGGTTCACAGTATGTAAACTATTAAATTGTTACTTTACATTACCTGTGTTTGTCGCAGCTGGTTGCGTTACCGTTAGTATAGGTTCCTGCTGCTGCTAGCCCAGCTTGATACTGACACTGATGACAGCTTCAACTTAGTTTGTCTTACGTGTGGTTTTTGTTTGTGTTTTTATTTTCTTTTTTTCTTTCTTTTTTCTCTCTCTCTCTCTCTCTCTCTCTCTCTCTGCCTCCAGACGGTGCAATGAAAGTATTGCATGTGTGGAGTGGGAGTACAGGATGCTTTTGTAGGTGTCTGCATATGTCCATGTGATGGCCTCTGCACCAATTGTAAGCCAGCATTTACTAATTGCATGCAGCCAGTTGTGTACTGATTGCAGTTCTCACTGTGATTTCAGGACAGTGCTATAAAAGGGTATGTGAGATAGGTGTTGCCCTTTCAGATTGTAAGGGCAGGGACCATGCTGGTATGCTGTGGACACTGTTCTGTGAGTGTAAAGGTTAGTATCTCTCTCATAATTCAGGCTGTGTTGTAGGTTAACATTTCTCCATTCATCTCTCCTGTGTATATACACTGACACCTACAACTCTATATATATATATATATATATATATATATATATATATATACACACACACACATATATTTATATATGTATAATAACTGACATTATTACCTACTAGCTACCAACTAGCATGGCTGTTTCTGTTCACACACTACTATTATAGAAATCCACTAGATTTGACAGTAAATATACATGACATGCTTTGTGTACTACACATCCTATATTCCCTTTACATTCATTCCTACTATTACATGATATATTTATTGTAGCACAATGTTCTTATATAACAATCATGGCTTAGTGGTAAGTCATGCAGACTACTTTTTCCAAGGTCCTGGGTTCGGGACTGACAGTGGGATTTTATTTTGCTTTTGAACTGACTACAGAACCTGTCATTCAGAGTGACTAAGGCACTTTTAAGCAGTTGTAACCGGGTTAGCGCTGGTTTGCACGGAGCTCACGCATGCGCACTGGCGTTCAGCTCCGCGCACACCCGCTTACAACCGCTTAACAGTGCTTACTCTGGCGCACACCCGTGCTATTTTCTTTGAAAGAAATGAAAATGGGGAGACAGGAAAGTGGTGAAAAAGGGGTCACAAAGAGGGTAAGACAGTAGGGAAACAAGCTTGGGTTTTGCAGGAGGGATGTAGGTAAGGCCCATAGCTGCCCATTTCTTCATCAGCAACAGCTGTGCATATGTTTGTAATTTGGTGTGACATTTGAAACCTTCCACCCCTGAGAGAGGTGTCAGGGCAACAATAATACTTGTTGTACAGCCAATTGTAATTGACAGTTTCCATGTCCAGCAGACATGTGTGCGAAATGGGCAGCTATGTATGGGGCATAATTTTTTGTGGGTACAGAGTGCCCTTTTTTTTTCAGGTGAGAGTGGTATGTCAGGTAAAGGAAGTCGGTATAGCTGGGGAGGTAGGTTGGGTAGGTCAACAGACAAGACAAACAAGACGCATACAGGGGTGGTGTATGACACGTGTGGGGGGGTTACACAATTGACGGGGACGGATGTTTGGATATCCAGAGCCCATGAGCCCACAGATGGCAACAGTGGAACTGATATCCCCACCCATGGGCAGTTGCCACTGTTCCTTCACTGCCCAGGACGGGGCTGTGCTGGGGGCTGTGTAGGCCGGGCAACAGGCATGCCTGTTAGTTGTGCCACCTGTGCCTCAAGCTGGCGTAGGGGCCCAAGAACAGATTCCTGGATCTCCCTACGCACCACAGTCCGGACACTACGGAGGGTGAGTGGTGGTTCTCCTCCGGCCACACTTGCAGAGGGGGGGACGAGCTCCACCCCCTGCAGCGCTTCCACCCGCAGGTGGCACAGGGCCACCGGAGGAGGGTCCAGACTGGGCACTATTGCCAGGTGCACTCGCCAGCTGAGGTGGGAGAGGTGGGTCCACTGGAACCCGCCTTCCCTGTCATCCTATGTTTTGCATTATGTCATGACAGTTTGGGTTAGTAACATACAATACCATTCACAATTAGTTGTAACAGCATGCATTAGTATTCCCATTACCAAACACCCAGATATTCACACCATTGAACAGCGAGCATAACACATGCATAATGTGAACAGCAACACACAGTCCAACAACATGCAGGGTTGATTGATGGCAACAGGCCATCAGGTTTGGATGTATGAACAGGGCAGATGCATCAACGTACATGCAAATATGTATGACCCAACAGGACAAATGTCCAGGGGTGTTAATTGTGATTGCACATACCAATTTCACGTGGAATGAATTATATGTGGTTATAGGGTAGGGTGAAGAAAATATAATTAACACCTTCAAATACCAATACATATGCTGTACATTTCTAATAGATGCAGATATATACACACTACAGTTCTACCTAGTTTCCTATGTGATAACTACTTCAAGTTGGTGATAGGACTGTTACTGCTACATCAATATACATTTTCATTTTTATTCATACACGTTCATATCTGGCTTTGTTCAGCTACATCATCCTGCTACATTTGTTTTATATAGCTATAGACAACTGTGGATGTTTGGTATTTCAGACTATCATACTATCTGCATATTGCAGACTGAGAAAAACATATCCAGATTTTGGGATACACATTTCAGCTGCAGCAACATTTTGAACACATTTCGCAGTTTGGTTCTGCTTGTCACATTCATTTCATTCTGTACTGTCTGCAGTATACTTTATTCAGGGGTTATTACTACTTTATTGGTGGATTCATAACTCTTTCTCACACTCTCTCACTTGTTTTAATTTTTCAATTCAGGATGGTACTTACTTCTAGGCTTTATTGACATGTTTTACCTGTAGTTATTACAATCCTTTCCAACAGTCTCACTTCTGTCATGTTTCAGTATTTCAACAGGCATATATTTCACACATGTGATTTGCTCATCTTCTGCAACTGTACTTTTCTGCCTGCTGCAGGTTGTGTACTATTATATTACAGGTGGGGCATCTTTATTTCAGACTTTATTTCAGACATTTTCATTTTTCTGTTTGGATTACAAACTGCAACACACTTTTGTAATCAAGCAATACTTGCAAACACTCTTACACTGTTACTTGCATATTTTATTACTTAGTGACTCTATACTACACTACACTCTTTTGCTAACTGTCATACTTTTATATTTATTTACAGTTACAAGGAGAGGATTACTGACCTGCCTGGTGGCGCAACCGCACCAGCTTATCGCCATAGGCTCTGCGGTTCGCAGAACGGACACCTGCAGCTGTAATATAAATAAAGTAATATTGGAATACACATCTCCATAATATCAGCTAGGTTAATTTCTTACATACATAATTAAATGTAACTTACTCAGTAGTGGGGTGTTGGGCATTTGCCGGGCCTCCTGGATCCAAAGGTTCAGTTGGTCCTGCTTACGTCTCTTCAGGTCCGCATGGTGGTGATGGACCTGCTCACCAGTCCTTGGAATCCCTGTGGCACTGGTGAGATCATGAGCCAACCGGTCCCACGCCTCAGCCCTATATGCTCCCCACAGGACCTGGCCCTGCATGAGTTGGGCCTCATGATTGTGGACAAGGAGCCAGACCATATATCTGGACTCCTCAACGCCCCACCTCTGTGCTCGGAAGCAACTATCCTCACCTACTCCTGACATTCTGGCTGCAAGTTAGTTCTACAATCAGTTATGCTGTATATTCCCGCCTATGGGGCTTATATATGCCGTTTTTCCCGCACTTATCTGTGATTGGCCATTTTGGAATTGTATCAGCTTCACAAAACCTGCTTTGTCATGCTCCTCTTTCTATTCATTCCTATATATTTGCTATTACTGCATTTTTAAGTACAGCTGTCATGGCTTAGTGGTTCAGTACCTTGACTATGGTACATGGTATCCTGGGTTCAAACCTGGCCACTGCTTTTTATATTTTATGACTGTCTAGACAGGCTAGGGGGTGTGTTTGTGTAAAGGCAGTTTTGTTACAGCTTGCTCAACGTTGCCCGTCGGTTAGCTTGTTGGCACGGTGCGCAGCTCCACACAAATGGATTACGCTGGTTTACGCTTCATTTGGCTGTCAGCATGCATATTACGCTCAGCTCAGCTAGGGGCACACAGTTTCAGCGTGTTAAAACACGGCTCACCTACGAGCACTCATTTTGCACCTGTTGAACCATTGCTCACCTACAGGCACTCATTTTGCACCTGTTGTACCATTGCTAACCTACGGGCACTCATTTTGCACCTGTTAAACCACTGCTCACCTACAGGCAGATGCACTCAACTTGTTAAACTATAGCTCAGCTATGGGCACATCTGAAATTTTTTATTATTTTGTTATCTCACATTTCTTCAAAATAAATGGCCTATTTCATTACATTTTACATAAAATATAATTTTATAGGTGTACATATATGTCAGGGACTTGTTTCGTGCTTATTTCACTAAAAATAAAAATTGATGTTTTGGGGCTCGAACCATGACTGCCTGCTCTTCAGCCGATGTCTCTACCGCTACGCTATTGCTTTTTGGCTTACTTTGTATAGTTAGTTCTTATATGCTTTTCCACTTACTGCTAACTGTGGCTGAGCTATGGGCACGCCTGCAAACGAGCACACTCTTGGGCAAACATCTTTACAGTTAAAAAAAAATATAACATGTTCATTTATATGATTTTATGTTCATAGTCTGTGGGGGCATGTGTTGTGTTTATTCACATTTCCATGTACTCTGTTGTGGGGGTTTACTTTGGGCACTTTTACTCTTCTGGGGCGTGTCCGCTTGCAGGGCTCAGCCTACGGACACGCCCCCTACTGTCTTCTACGGACCGTGTTAGCCTTAGGTGTGATTCAGCATGCCCTCATGCATATGCATGACATGCTGACGTCACACCGTTTAACTGCAGCCTCTGTGTAAGCCTTGTATCTCTTACACGGAGGCTTTGTGAATCCTGCCCAATGTCAAAAGCACTCCAAAAGGTCAGAAAATACTTCTAATACTACTAAACTCTACCTAGGCAAGGATAATTTGCTATAGTAAACAGTAAAGTGATAATAATATAAAAAGTTTTCAACTTAGCCACGGCCAAGCAAGAAGCACTTCTGAACTCTTAGACGTGGAAAACGAGATCTGAGAATTGTACTAGTGCACTATGGGGTACCTACCTAGCCACGAGCCAACTAAGAGACTTTGAGCTTTGTAATAGGCCGAGTTAGAGCCGAGGATCGGCTCCGAACCTATATATAAGAATGAAGGTGAGATAGGACTACAGAACATGGTATGTTTTGTTGCTGAATTTAGAAAGGGTTTATGTTTATAGAAAGGGTTTATGTTTATAGAGCATACCAGGTGTCTGATGATTTTTTTTATACTGTTCTGGATGTGAAGGCCAAATTTAAGATTTTCATATATTGGTATTCCTAAAAGCTTAGTATGAGGGATAAAGTACAGTTGTGTACAC
Source organism: Protopterus annectens (assembly GCF_019279795.1). Taxonomy (NCBI): domain Eukaryota; kingdom Metazoa; phylum Chordata; order Ceratodontiformes; family Protopteridae; genus Protopterus; species Protopterus annectens. Next base: position 822,109,830 of record NC_056746.1, read on the forward strand.
TTACCATAAATGTAGATGTTCGTGTGTATTCACTGTTGCAGTCATTACATTTAGGTAATCCTGCTGGCAGGTTGCCCTCAGTCCGACGAGGGCAACCTGCCAGCAGGATTACCCAAATGTAATGACTGCAACAGTGAAACACGAAGAACATCTTGGATAATGGTTTTAATCTGTGAAGTGACGTTAAACTTAGTTTTTCAACCATGAGTGTTTTTGGGGTAAAGAGGAGAAGTTTGGTTTTACTGCAGTTGAGTAGGAGATGTTATTTGTTTAGCCATAGTTTAATGTAGGAGAAGGCTTCTTAGGTTATCGGTTGCAGGTGTGAGAAATTGTTTGAGGAGCAGAAGATGGCTGAGTCATCAGCATATTGTATAAGGGAAACTGGATGACATAAAGTGATGAGGTCCTAAGGGAACCAAGAACAGAACCTTGTGTAACATCAGTAATATTAGGTAAGTATGGTGACTTTACAGCCTGTAACTATTAGATAAATAGCTGAAAAAACTTTGGATTGCTGTAAGTGATCAACCTACGTTATCAAGACACTGGAGAAGTTTTGTATGAGAAACAGTATCAAAAGCCTTTCACGGATCAAGGTATAGTGATAGGACAAGTTTTTCAGAGTCTTGAGTATTATTTAGTTTCACTGAAGGAGAGTAAAGCAATGGCTGTGATATTTGTAAGTCAAAAATCATGCTGAGTACTTGTTAGGAGATGGTTTTGTAAAAAAATTATCGAGAATTTACTTATGGATGCATTTTTCTAGTATCTTAGTGAGTGGAAATAAGATGGCTATGGGTTAAATGTCAGATACTTCAGAGGAAATGCCTCCTTTAAGTAGGGAGGGTGATTTATGACCTTTTCCAAATTTCTGGGACATAGGGTTCACTGATTGACCTATTAATGAGTATACTAAGTGGATATGCTATAGCTTCAGCAGCATGTTTTAAGTATTCTACTGGGAGACTGACTGCAGAGGAGGATCAGACTAGCAATTTTTTAGCATGTTAATGGACACAGGTTTTAATGAGAACTTGGGACAGTTTGTAGAGGTAGTGTGGAGTGAATCAGGTGATGGAAGCAATAGTTTAGAATGTATAGTTGTGGAGGGAAGGGTAGGTGAGAGAGTTGATGTGTGGCGAGTTTGTAGGAAGAATGGTAACAGGGTGACATATTAGCGGTTATATTGGTTATGGAATCAATAAAATAATTATTAAATATGGTGGCTGTATGAAGTGGGGTTTTATTGGGATGGGGAGTGGGGTCAGGTTTGGAGCCTGGACTAAGGAGGGAGTTGAGAGATGACCAGAATTGTTTAGGATTATTATTATGTTTATTTTGGAGAAAAATATTAAATTCTTTTTTGGCTTTTTTACTTGGAATTTGACTTGATTGCGCTATCTAAAAGTTTATAAATGAGTATTGGTTTTACATTTTAACCAGTCTTCCCACACTTTATCTTTGCTGCCCATTAATTGTTTGCAAGTTTTAATTAACCATGGGCCATTTTTAGATTTAATTATTTTTCTGCGAAGATAGTAAGGATACTTGTTGAAGTAATTTACTGCCTCAACTGGAGGTAATATTTTTAATGGAGACCAGTTTATTGATTTTAGTATAGTAATGAAGGTGTTTGGATTGAAATGAGATACAATACATGTTGTTTTAAATTGGTAGTATTTGTATATATCTAAGATTGCTCTGTAGGTATAGGCAGGCAAGTGATCATTTAAAGAATACCAGTTTTTGTGATTTTATTAAGGTCTGAGGAAATGATCCAGTCTAATATAGAGTCAGAAGTAGTATGTTTGTCATATGTGGTTGGGGTTGACACAAGTTGAGAGAAACCAAAGAGTTTAATACTAGCAAATGGGAAGTCTGAAAAGGAACTGTGCCACTTAATGTTAACATCACCTAAGATGATTGTTTCAGCAGTTACTGGACATTCAGGATAAGATGTTTTCTAGAGCATGTAAACTTTAGCTAGGGGAATGTACAGGGCAGTAAAGGATAAGCTTTTTGCACTGTTTAGCGTTTAGAATGAGATGAGTATTTTTGCACTGACAATTTTTTAAATGTATTTAGAATATACTGTGAGACTGCAGTAGCTACAGTAGAATATTGCAATTCTGCCTCCTTTTTATGTTATCTACCTGCTCTTATCACATTATAGTCAGGAGGTAGGATTTCTGAGTCAACTACATTAGGTTTCAGCTAAGTTTTTGTGGCTGCTAGGATATCAGGGGTTTGCACAGAAATACAGGCATGAAATTCTGTGGTTTTATTTTTGATACTACAAAGATTCAATGTGATGAGGTTCAGTTGTTTAGTTTGAGATTGGGTTGTTGTTACACTGATGGTGCTAGGGTTGGGGTGGTTATCGCCACACAGGTAGATATTAGAGAATATGTTTGGGTAATGTTTGTTTTTTGTTATAACATTTCTGTATGTTAGAATTTGAAATTTACAAAAAAATGTGTTTTAAAATGGTATTTAGACATTGGGGAAGTAACTATTACTAATTTGTATAAATAAGGATATGACTAAAAAACTTCAAGTGAATGCTAAGTAATTTACTGAGACTGCAACTGTACTCAGATGAATATTAATATTAGCAGTATGTTAACAGAAGGAGGAGAAAGAAGCTGTGAGGGTGAATAGGATTAGGCCAGTCTTAGAAATGATACATACATTTCAGTAAAGAATGGCAAAGTAAGAAGGGTGAGATTGTAATGATTTAGAGTGTGTGTGTTTAGGAAGGGTTTAAGTTGTGTTTGCAGGAAAATAGTTGTAGAAGTACTGATCAGAAGTATAAAAGTAGTTTAAGAAGGGGTGGGTGAAAATTGTGGGTAGGGAAGGGGAATGTAGTGGGATAATTCCTGACTGCAAAATTTGTCCAGAAAAAAAATGTCTTTAACTAGAATTGTGGTGGTAAAAGATTATTCCATATCTGTTAACTGCAGGCAAAGTGTTTGTATATACTGTCGCTATCTTGCCAGGCCTGAGTTAGAGAAATTCAGGTGTGTTTGTATAAAATAACCTTGTTACAGAAGCTAACTAGACAAATGTGATAAGCATAATACAAACTCATAAACTGGTATTAGCAGATACTAGTACAAGCACACATATTCTAGGAGCACAATAATGCATTTGTGGAATTAACTAGTAAAAGCAAATATTGTTATACAGAAAATGCAAGTTCTAATGGTTTACATGATGTATTAAACATTTAGCAGGAAGTTTACTAACTCAGATGGATTGCTCACAGCCCCAGGTACGAGACAAACCTAAATGGAACCAAAAAATGGTGTGTCCAGAGACAGAAAGTTTTTACATGCCAAAAAGCAGTTAAAATGAAAATCAGGTGTAGAATAGTTTATATGAACATGATGTAGTCCTAGTCTCCAAATATGCCCAGAAAAGTATGTTTAAGGTAGGCCCTTTCATATGTGCACACAGGAATTACAGGGTGTATCCAAAAGACAGATCTGTCTGTTGATGCTGTACTTAATATGCATATTACTAGATACAAAATAAACCTTAGTGCATCACTGTTTTTGACTTAATTACCAATACTGGTACTGTATTAACAATGTAAACTGACTGCTAGTATGAGTTTGTGGGAATTGCTAAAATTAAAACATTAATTGTTGAAAAAAGCTAAAAAATCAAGGGGAATATTATAAAATTGCCTATAAGGTAAAAGTATTACTGCATTTATTTATAAGAAACTGTGCTAGACATAAGCGTTCCCTTTTAGCACACTTTATGTAATTTTTAGAAAAGCTACTTAAGGAAATCTAGTTATAGCTAGGAGTTGCTCTAAGATGGAGGATAACAACGGAATACTATTCTTTATTTCTCAGGGCTGCACTCATCCTAACAAGGACAGACTAACACAGATTACCCTATTTATTATCAAACTACACTAAAGACATTTTTCACTGGAAAAGAAGCATAACATCATAAAACGTACTCTATTAATGAAGTCTGTATTGTATCAGATGTCCTTGTATTGGAGAGTCTTGTGCAGTTTAATCTTTTGGTTCCTTGAGATAAAATAATGGATTGACGTCCTGTGAGTCCAGTGGGAGAGGAAGTTAAAAGCTGGTCAGATAAGGCTAATGTTCAACTCATTTAATGAGGTCTGTACTGCATGAGATTTCCTTGTATTGAGAAGTCTTGTGGAGTATAATCTTTTGGTTTCTTGGGATAAAATTATGGGCTGATGTCTTGTAAGTTCGATGGAAGAGGAGGTTAGAAGCTGGACAGATAGAGCTAATGTTCATCTTGCATTGTGTACAGCCCCAAGTACTAAACAGCAGGGAAAAGCCTAACTTAACTGCAATGAACAATACATTTTCAAAACATTTCCCTCCATCCCCATATAAAGCAAAATCATTGTATATGACTGCACAGTCATATAACAGGTTCAATGTTGTGCAGCTGATGGAATAAAAAAAAATGAGGATAACTTCAAAAGCACTCATTTTTGAAAAACTGTCAAAACAAGATTACACTATGGACATTATTTTAATGTGAAGTGCTAGGTTCTTAAGAAGCAATACAAACAGAGCTGCTGTTTGAAACACCACTGTCGAGATTCATTAATGCCAGCAAATATCAAGAAACTTATACTCCACAACTTAATCAGCAACACAGAATAGCACGTGTGTGCTGGCTGTAACATTATAAAGGCACATTGTTAACTGTCCCTGTTTCCTCACGTCTGCTATGAATAGTAGCATTTGCATCCTTTCATCTGTAACAGCCTCAATCAGCAATGCCTCTTCTATAAAGAGCAAGGTCTCACAAGAGACATTTCTGTATTTTAGGAGTCCATAAAGAAAGCCACTATTTACTCCTGTGTCAGTCTTAAACCGCACTGCATTTTTGCTCAACAGAAATTGTCAACACTGTCCCTCCATAATAGTGGTGCTAGACACCAAAACTTGGTTTACAGGCTGACTAGACACCTTAAGTTCTAAACAAATTTATTAAACACTTGCACAATAAGTCAGCTGCTTTGAAGAAGCAAATCGCAACAAGATTACATAACAAAGTAAAGGGTTTGAGATCACCTAAACTACAGTTAAGAAAAAGGGCACTGAGGAATGAGCATATTCCAGGGTACACTTCTTTATGTGACAAAACAATACAGGCTTAAGTCTGTAGCTGACTGACACTGCACTCCAGAATGCAGTGTGAAGTACTCATTATGACATCACATCTTCAAGAAGATGTCATCTGTGCAATAAGATCACATGGGTTTGTCCACTGCACAAAGTCTTAATCCAGGAAAATTTTATAAGCAGTCTTGATTTCGCAGTCCAGTACGCATTGCTGGCTGTTATGAGTGATACATGCTGGCATGAGTTTACTATAAAAACCTGACTGTGAGAAAAGTACAGTTGTGTACACTTACCATAAATGTAGATGTTCGAGTGTATTCAGTGTTGCAGTCATTACATTTGGATAATCTGCTGGGAGGCTGCCCTTAGTCGGCCTGATTAACAAAGTCTTGGGTCCGGCGCCGGTTGCTGTCCCTTCTTCCATGACGTCAGGTCATCAGGGGTATAAAACATGCAGCCGATGCCATTACATCAGTTTTTCTTGCCCCACAAGTCAGGTGCCCCCCAAATGGGGAGCCAAATATTTAAGTAATTAAAAAAACAAAAATATATATCTCCAAACTAAAGCAAATACACCAAAAAGGCTTTTAAGCATAGTAAAGGAAAGTATAAGTATAAAAAGAGAAAAAACAAGGGGTTGGAGGGAGGGTAGCCAAGACTGCAACAGTGAATGCACTCGAACATCTACATTTATGGTAAGTGTACACAACTGTACTATCTTCTTCATGTTTCACTGTTGCAGTCATTACATTTGGGTAGATTCCCAAAGCTATGGTTGGAAGGATGGAATTATACAGCATTACGACCAGCTATAAGGCCCTGCAGGACAGCAGTGGCAAAGCCAGCTCTGGATTTCGAGAAGAGAGGTAAATGGTAATATTTGGTGAACGTATAAACTGAGCTCCATGTAGCAGCTTCTAGAATGTCTCTGGTAGGAACACCCATGAGAAAGGCTGTAGAAGTAGATGCAGCCCTGGTGGAATGAGATCTGAACCCCTGGGGGATAGTTTTACCACGGTGCATATAGCAGAAACAAATACAATGGCTTATCCATTTAGGAATAGTCTGCTTTGAAATAGCCTTTCCTTCTGACCCTGGAGCAAATGCCACCAGTAGCTGATCAGATTTTCTTAGAGATTTTGTTCTGTTTAAGTAAAATCTAAGCTGTTTGTGTACATCCAATGAATGCAGAATCTGCTCCCCCTTGTTCTGTGGATTGGGAAAGAAAGTGTCAAATGAATGGTTTGATTAAGAGCCACACTGGATACCACCTTAGGCATGAAGGATGGATTGGTCCTGAGAGACACCCTGTCCTCATGAAAAATAATAAAAGGCTCCACTGCCATAAGAGCCTGTAATTTGGAAATCCTTCTAGCTGAACTGACTGCTAAAAGGAAAGCTGTTTTCCACAAGAGACATTTTAAGATTGCAGTAGCAGCTGGCTTGAAAGGAGGAAGAGTAAGTTTTTCCAAAACAAAGTTGAGGTCCCAGGCAGTGGTTGGAGCTCTCCTGGGTGGTCTTAAGTTTTTGGCCCCTCTGAGATACTGCTTTAGCAGAGGATGAGAAAAGAGGGGAGGCTCCGTGTTGTAATGAGCTGAAATGGCTGAGGCATGGATTTTTATGGAAGAAAAGGACAGGCCCTTGTGAAGCATCTCAGTTAAGTACTGTAAAATCTGAGGAATATTGGTCACTGCTGTGATTATCCCTTGTGATTGATTCTAGGCACAAAATCCTTTCCATTTGTCAACATAAGATGTTGTAGGACTAGGCCTTCTTGCCTCCAAAATGACATCCATCACAGGTTTGCTGAGGGATGCTAAGGGTGAATTTAGGTGATTAGCCACGCTGCAAGATTCAAAATTTGGAGCTGAGAGTGCAGAATTTGGTTGTTCTACTGAGACAGTAAGTAAGGTTTCTGAGGCAGGTGCCATGGTGGAAGGTGTGACACATTGCGCAGGAGTGGGTATCAGTGTTGGCGAGGCCAGTCTGGAGCAATCAAAATCATTTTTGGTTTGTCCTGTTTGACTTTTAGTAGAACTTTGGAGAGCAGAGGCAGAGAGGGAAAGGCATAGACTGACAGGTTTTTCCAGCTGAATGATAGAGCATCCACTTTCCAGGCTTTTGTGTGATGAATTCTTGTGCAGAATTTGTCCAACTGATAATTCTGGGGTGAGGCAAAAAGATCTATGTCTGGGCTCCCTCATTTGCGTGTCAACATGTTGAAAGTCCATGGTTCCAGTTTCGATTTGTGTGGGTCCATGAGATTTCTGCTTAGTTCATCTGCCAGAGTATTCAGCTTTCCTGGCAGGAATTGAATTTGTAGTTGTACTTGATAGGTCAAGGCCATGTTCCACAATGCCATGGCTAGTCTGCAAAGGGGGTAGGAGTGTGTACCCTCCTGCTTGTTTATGTACCAGATAACCGTGGTGTTGTCTGTCTTTATCATTAATTGTCCTGGATGAAGGTAGTCCTTGAAGGCTGTCAATGCGTTACGTACAGCTAGCATCACTTTTTGATTGATATGAAGGTGCATTTGATTTGGGCTTCATTTGCCCTGAATTCACTTCCCTGCCAGATGAGCCCCCCAAGCATAGTCTGATGCATCTGTAGTTAGAGTTTGGGCAGCAGGGACTGGAGTGAATGGCAGTCCCTTGTTTTGGTGGCAGTCCTCTGCCCACCATAGGAACTCTAGTTGCAGGCAGGGTATGATAGGAATCATTGTTTCCAGGCTGTGACTGTGCTGACTCCATAAACTTTTTAAGTACCACTAAAGTTTCCTCATATGCAGTCTTGCATATGGAATTATAAGAATGCAGGAGGCCATGAACCCCATGCTTGCAGAATTTGTCTTGCAGATAGCAGGGCTTTTGTGGCCACCTGTTTGAAGTACGTTACCGAATGAAGTTGCTTTTCTGGTGTAAGGTAAGGCATCTGGGCAGTTGTATTCAAGCTTGCACCCAGGAATGTAATTTTTTGAGAGGGTATCAGTTGTGATTTATTTTTGTTTATAGTGTACCCTAGACAAGTTAGGACCCTTTTTACACATGCCAGATGTTTTAGAAGAATGTCCCTGTTTTCTGCCTGAATTAGACAATCGTCCAGGTATGGATATATTTGAATATTTCTTTGTCTGCAAAATGCAATTACTAGAGCCAGGAATTTTGTGAAGACCCTGGGCACAGTAAATAAGCCAAAGGGCAGTGCAGAGAACTGGTAATGCAAGTAGCCTGCTTTGAAGCGGAGGTATCTTCTGCAAGATTCCCTGGTTGGGACATGCAGGTAAGCCTCTTTTAAGTCTAACGTTACCAACCAGGCATCTTTGCCTAGCATAGGAAGTAACTGTTGAAGAGTCAGCATCTTGAATTTTGGAAAGTCCAGAAATGTGTTTAGGGTAGATAAGTCCAGAATAGGACGCCATGATTTTTCTTTTCTGGGTACCAGGAGAACTCTTGAATAAAAACCTTGTCCCTTTTCCTCTTCTGGAACTGGTTGAATAGCCCCCATGTTCATGAGGGACAGTACTTGTTTCTGGGCCTCTGCCCACTGATTTGGGGGCAGGTGTGGCCATCCATTTGGGATTGGCAATGTGTGGAAATTAAATCTGTATCCCTGTGATACTACATTTAAAACCCATTTGTCCTTGGTTATAAGTTGCCAGTTTCTTGCATGAAGTGCCAGTCCCTCCCCCCCCCCAAGGGGCGGCCAAAAGGTAAGTGCTTGGGAAGTGTAAAGGGAAGTCATTGAGACTGCTTACCATAGGGAGGTGCCTTGTTGCTTCCAGATTCGTAGGAGAAGGCACCCCATTGTTTTGTTCTAAAAGTCCCTTGTGACTGAAACCTGGAGCCTTTGGAATGTCTGGGTTTGACTTGAGTGGCTCTTGAAGAAACTGGAAAGAACCAGTTCCTAGTAGGCCAGTGCCTACTAAATCTTGGAGGTTGCACTTGTAAGAAATCTTTCACAGTTTGCATGGATTTCGCTTTACCTTCCATCTTTTTTAAAACTTCTTCAGCCTTATTACCAAAGTGACAGTCCTGTTGTAAAGGAGCATCCAACAATTTTGCTTTAACATGATTAAGCAAAGTTTGCTCTTTGAGCCAAGCATGCCTTCTTAACACAGACCCAGTTACAGCAGCCCTGCAAGAGGCCTCCAAAGAATCAAAATCAAATTGCAAATTATGTTTTCCAACTTGTTCAGCTGAATGCAATAAATCTTGTAAATCTTTATTTTCCACACAGTCAAAAATTAACATAATTTTGTGTTTAAGCAGTCCCATGATATGCTATTGATATTTAAGCATATGAAATTGACAGTTTAAAGCCCTGACTGCCAAGGTTGCAAAAGTGTAAACCTTCTTACCCCATCTATCCAGCGCCCTAGAATCTCTATCAGAAGAGGTAAGATTTTTAGCAGTAGAGGCCTTAATGCCCTTGGGACCCTGAGAAATGGTTTCTGGATCTGCAATAGGATTTTTGAAAAGGAATTTGTGGAAGTCAGGAACCCTGTAGTATCTGTCTGGCTTACAAGGAGCTGGAGGCAGAGAATCAGGAGCCATACTAGATTCTGAAAAAACATCATCAACAATGTCTAAAACAGGAGGTATAGCCAAAGGCCTATGCTGAGGAAGAAGAATAAAAATCCCTAAGTCTCTTTTTAGATTCAGAGAAATCCTGACTTTCCCAGTGGAAATGTTCCCTTAAAGTATGTAAAGTTTCCCCAAAAGAAAAATCCTCAGGGTTAGAAGCAGAAGGAATGGAATCTTCTGCATCAGAGTCCTCATAAGTTTGACTAGACAAATCCTGTTCATTAGAAGAGTCAGAAGAAATAGAATCCTGTTCAGGAGATTCATAATCAATGTCTTGCCTAGGCCTCTTAGAAGGAGGGTGGGGGTTGGCTACCCCTGATCAGAGTAATTAAGTCTTCAGCCATTTTGATCATCTGTTTCTTAGGCATAGGGGCCTGCACATGTGGCCCAGGCGTCAGTTTTTTAGACATAGATTTTGATTTTGTCCTTAGTTTTGAAGATGGCATCGGTCTAACATACAAACCTGTAGGCCTGAAAACACCCTCAGAAGCCGGTGCCTGCACAGCGGCTCCGGACCCATCTAAGGTAGAGACATCCGCGGGTTCCATAACTGAAGCATCTCGTGGCATACCGGACTCTGAATGGGTCTCAGTAGAGGCCTGTGAATCAGAAGTAGCGGGTATCAGGGGCTGTGAAAGCGCCTCACTGAGTACCGGCGAACTGGCGACTGGCTTAGGAGAAGCGTCATCGTCAGTTTTGGACCTCGACGGCCTGTCTTGGTCTTTTACTTTGCGTTCTTTAGGTATTCTGGTAGTCGGATTGCTAACCGACGACATTTCTGGATAATTAAATCATGAGCCAAAATATTTAGAAGCAAAAATATACTGACGTTTAATAGTGCTTTGTTTAAATTTAGCACAAAACCGACAGCAAGGCATGTTGCAGTCAGGGCCTAGGCAAGGAATACAGTACAAATGAAAATCCGTATGAGGTATTTGCTTCCCACAAGTAATGCAGTTATTAACTTTTACTGACATCGGAAAAGAGCAAGAAAGAGTTTCTCTAATGGGGTACTTAGCTTTTTAGTTGAAGACTTCGGTTCTGAAACTCGAAAATGAAAATTTCAGTTGTCGGCCGACCAGCACTTGTGAACTGCTTCTGCTTCGGGCTCCGTGCAACAAGAAAGACTGATGTAATGGCGTCGGCTGCATGTTTTATACCTGTGATGACCTGACGTCATGAAAGGAGGGACAGCAACCAACGCAGGACTCAAGACTTTGTTAATCAGGCCGACTGAGGGCAACCTGCCAGCAGATTACCCAAATGTAATGACTGCAACAGTGAAACATGAAGAACATCTATGATTTATTTGGATACAGAAGACAAAACCTCAATAACAAATCATCTGAGAGGACTGTGAAATTCAACAATAGCCATGGTGTGCTAAAGAACTGCTTTCATCTGGGCCCAGGACAAAAATGTTTTTATCATAAAACCTTTGCAGGTACAAAACAGTACATGCTTGACCTTACCTGGTTTTTCTTCCATATTTGAAAAGTACTGTCCCAGAGGGAGAAGTGATCACAAATTGAACAGTAAATTGTGCATGACTTCTCAGAGGTGTTATAATTGTGGAAAATAAAGTATAACTACTTAGAAAATAAGTAATATTCCTAGAAAAAGAATGAGGGACTGGCAGGTTTACTGCATTGCTTATGTATCCTCAAAGATCTACTGTTAAGGTGACTAATTTACAGAACAGTGCTACATTCTTTAAGGAGAATCACTGGTAAAGGAAGCCATAACATTCTGGTAGAATCCAAAGCTTTGGGGTCAAGAAGAGACAGAAAATGAAGGACACAGCCGAAAGATAAGCGCTTCCTCTACCTTGCAGGTTCTAGTAACAGTCAACATATATAAAGTACAGCTGCGTACACTTACCATAAATGTAGATGCTCGAGTGTATTCACTTTTGCAGTAATCACATTTGCGTTATCCCTATCAGGATAGCCCTCAGCCAGCCCGAATACCAGAGACTTAGTATTTCTGCGTCAGTTGCTGTTGCTTCGGGACTGATATCAGGTCGTCAGTAGTATAAAGTAAGGCAGCCCATGCCATTACATCAGTTTTTCTTGCCCTAACCTGTCAGGAGCCCCCAGGTAGGAGGCCAGGCTCTGGTGAAAGAACCCCACCAGTGGAAAATAAATACCAATATGTCCCTTGTAAAGAAAGGGGAACAATAAGGAAGAATGGTAATAAAAGGAGAAAAAGAAGACAGGGGGATGGAGGGAGGGAAACCAGGACTGCAACAGTGAATACACTTCGAACATCTACATTTATAGTAAGTGTACACAACTGTACTATGTTCTTCATGTTTCACTGTTGCAGTCATTACATTTGGCTTGATTCCCAAAGCTGAGGAAATGGGTGGAGGCAGTCAAGGAAACTAGGGGCTGGCTAAGATGCCCTGCAAGACTGCAGAGGCAAACCCTGCCCTGGATCTGGAGAAGAGAGACAGGTGGTAATACTTGGTAAAAGTGTTAACAGATGTCCAGGTGGCAGTCTCCAGGGTGTCCCTGGTGGGGACTTCTCTAAGGAAAGCTGCAGAGGTGGAGGCTGCTCTGGTGGAGTGTGTCCTGACCCTCTTGGGGCTTTCCTGTAACAGAAATGGATGCAGTGTGCTATCCATTTGGAATATATAAGATGTAAGATCCTCCATAGCTAGCTATGAAAATAAAATCGCCACTAATTCCAAGGGCAACCACAAAGCATTCTATAGCTATGTCAAGAATCTCAATGGCAACACCCAGATCTGCTCTGAGTTACAGCACAAAGGCATGAAAATTACAGAACCAACTGATATTGCCAACATCCTGGCAGACAGGTTCAGTGCTAACTTTACCCACCCCTCACCCCCTAAAGGGCCCATATCTATAAAGGAAGAATTCAGAGTCCCTGTAATCACAACTACTCAGGTGAAAGCTGCACTCTCTAAAGCCAAAAACACAGCACCCATGGTACCGGACAACATCCCAGGCTGTGTTTTACATGAACTTCAGAATGAACTGGCTCCCCACTTAAGCACCATGTTCAATAATAGCCTCGCATCAGGCTTTGTACCCACTGAATGGCACACAGCAACAGTTATCCCACTCCACAAAGGGGGAGCCACCACTGATCCCGGGAACTATAGACCTATTAGCCTGACGAACCTGGTCTGCAAAGCCATGGAACGTATCATCATGGAACTCATAAACAAAGACATTGGTAACCTCCAAACTCTGGATCCCACCCAGTTCAGGTTTGTGAAAGGCAGATCATGCCTCTTGAACCTGATCGACTTCTTTGAGGCAGTCACCAAAGCCGTAGATGAGGGTAAGGTGGTTCACACAGCCTATCTTGACCTCGCCAAGGCTTTCAACACCATCCCCCATTCTGGAATTATAGCTAAACTCAATAAACTAGGCATAAATCCCTATGTCACAAGATGGTTTGCCAAATGGCTCACTGACAGAACCCACACTGTAAAAGCTGCAGACTCCAAATCTGACCTCAAACCAGTCACAAGTGGAGTACCACAGGGTTCCGTCCTGGGACCGCTCCTGTTTGGTATCTACTTCTCTGAAGTACTGGCTAACACAGAAGGCCTCTGGCTAATGAAGTTCGCAGATGACTGCAAACTAGGAGCCATAGTCAAGTCCCCAAATGATGTGAACATCCTACAGAAGGGCCTCTCTGAGACAGATGCCTGGTGTCAGAGCCATGGCGTCAAGCTCAATGCCAAAAAGTGCAGTGTCATCCCCTTTGGTAAAAACTCTGTACCCATGAACTACCACATAGGCAGCAATCTACTTAACACTGAATGCTTGATAAGAGACCTTGGGACCCAGGTGGACAGTAGTCTCTCATTTGATAGTCACATCGCCACAGTAGTCAGGACGTCCTTCTACGTGGCACACCTCATCATAAAAGGGTTCTCATCCAGGAAAAAAGAGGTCATTGTTCCCCTCTTCTCGACACTCATTAGACACACTATAGAGTACAACGCCCCTTTTGGAATATACCTCACAAGCCATCTGCAGCAGCTGGAAAGGACACAGAAGTACCTCACAAAGAGGATTACTGGACTCAAACAAATGCCCTACACTGACTGCCTCAAAAATCTCCAGCTTTACTCCGTAGCATATCACCTACTCAGAGGTGATCTCTGCCTAACATATACAGCTATGTCAAACCCAGAGCTGTTGGACATGCTACACCTAAAGAAATCCCAATCCCTCCCAGCTACATACTCTAGGGACCTAAACCTTGTCACCACAATAAACAGGACATGCTGGATGGATAGATTCCTGTCCCAGAGACTTCCCATACTCTGGAACAGGCTACCCATCTATGTCAAGCAAAGTTCTTCATTAGCACTCTTCAAGAAAAATCTTGATGAGTGGATGGGAAATAGGAAATACACCCTGGGGATCACTTCTGTATCTCTGCTCGACAGTGGCACAGGAAAATAACTTTCTTGGGTGGCGTAAGCCAGGGAACCTTGTTGGCTAGGCTTACGTAGGCCCTTGGGCCAATAGCCTAGTACCTACCTATGAACCTATGGAAATGGTTTGCTTGGAGATGGCTTTGCCTTCTGCCCCTGTAGCAAGGCTAACCAGCAATGTATCAGACTTTCTGAAGGATTTAGTCCTGTCTAGATAGAATCTGAGCTGTCTGTGCACATCTAGAGAATGAAGAATCCTTTGCCCTTGTTCTAGAGATTAGGAAAACAAGTGGGAAAATTAATGGTATGGTTGACATCCACACTGGAGACCACCCTGGGCATGAAGGATGGGTTCGTTCTGAGGGATACCCTGTCTGCATGGAAGATGATGAAGGATTCCACAGCCATGAGTGCTTGCAGCTCAGAGACTCTTCTGGCTGAAGTGATGGCCTCTCTCCAGGAGAGAATTTTTAGCTCTGCAGAAGAAGCTGGTTCAAAAGGGGAGCAGGGTGAGCTTTTCCAATACAAAGTTAAGGTCTCAAGTTGGTGTTGGTGCCATTCTGGGTGGTCTCAAGTTGCTAGCCCCTCTTAGGAACTGTTTGACCAAAGGGTGTGAGAAAAGGGGCTGCTCAGTGTGAAAATGAGCAGAAATAGCAGAGCCATGAATTTTTATAGAGGAGAAAGAGAGGCTACTGTGTAGTAGGTCAGCTAAGTAATACAGGATGAGAGGGAGGGAGTGCTGTGCCGTATTGGCTCCCTTAGCCTGGATCCAGGTGCAGAAACTTTTATTCATTAGCATAAGACTTTCTGGTGCTCGGGCGTCTGGCCTCATGGATAACATCCAGACCCTCTTTACTGAGGTTGGCAGATTGGTTTGGGGTTAAGGAATAAGCCAAGCTGCCAAATTGAGTGTCTGCAATTGGAGATGCATGAATTCCCCTTCCCTCTGGGTCAGGAGGTTTGGAATCTGAGGAAGATGCCATGGAGGCAGCGGGGACAGGCTGCGCAGCAAGGGGTACCAGTGTTGCCGGGGCCAGTCCAGAGGTATAAGAACGGTCCTTATTTTTTCTCCCTTATTTTGAGCAGTATCTTGGGGATGAGAGGTAGGGGAGGAAAGGCATAGACTGATACACTGACCCAGGGGAAGGACAGGGCATCCACTTTCCAAGCCATGCAGTGATGCTCCCTGGTGCAAAATTTGCTGAGCTGATGGTTGGTGTCGAGGCAAAGAGGTTGACCTTCGAGGTTCCCCATTTCTGAGTTATTAGGGTGAAGGTACTTCTGTTGAGTTGCCACTCGTGTGGGTCCAGAAGATTTCTGCTTAATTGGTCTGCCAGAGAGTTGAGAGAGCCTGTTAGGAATTGTGCTAACAGGTGTAGTTGCATGGCAGAGGCTGTGTGCCAAAGGGTCATGGCCAGCCTGCATAGAGGGTAGGAGTGAGTCCCTCCCTGCTTGTTGATGTACCACATCACAATGGTGTTGTCTGTTTTGATCAGGAGAGAGAAGGGGCTTGAAAGCTATCAAGGTGTGCTGCACAGCTATCATCTCTTTTTGATTGATGTGCAGAGGGATTTGCTGTCGTCTCCATTGGCCCTGTATGCACCTGCTGTCCAGATGTGTACCCCAAGCATAGTCTTATGCATCTATGGTGAGGGTCTGGGTGGCGGACGATGGGGAGAAAGGCAGTCCCACCAAAGAAAATCTTTTCTGAGGCAAGGAATTATAGGCAAAAGAATTTTCAGGTCTTGAGAGTGTTGACACCAAAGGTTCTTTAGGTACCATTGAAGTTTCTTCATATGCAGTCTGACATATGGAATGAGTAGTATGCAAGATGCCATGAACCCCAGAACTTGCAGTATCTTCGTTGCAGTTAGCTGGGGCCTGGTGGCTAGTTGAGAGAAGTAGGTTGTCAGGAAAATTTGTTTCTCTTGTGTAAGGTATGCCATCTGCGATGCTGTGTCCAGACTTGCTCCCAGGAAGATTATCCTTTGGGTAGGCACCTGCTTGGATTTCTTTTCATTGATTGTGTACCCTAGAGAGGTTAGGAGGGTCTTTACAAAGGCCAAGTGCTTGAGCAGCTTTTCCTGGCTGTCTGCCTGAATAAGGCAGTCATCTAAGTATGGGTAAATTTGAATATTTCTTTGTCTGCAAAAGGCAATGGCCAGAGCCAGGCATTTTGTGAAAACTCTGGGAGCAGTAGATAAGCCAAAGGGAAGCACAGAGAACTGAAAGTGTTGAGATCCTGCCCTGAAGCGGAGATATTTCCTGCATGATTCCCTGATAGGAATGTGGAGGTAGGCCTCTTTTAAATCTAGGGTGGCTAGCCAAGCATCTTTGGAGAGCATGGGTAGCAGCTACTGGAGGATGAGCATTTAGAATTTTGGGATCACCAGGAAGGTATTTAGAATGGACAGATTGAGGATGGGGTGCCAGGTGCCCTCTTTTCTGGGTACCAGAAATAATCTGGAGTAGAAACCTTGGCCTATCTGTTCTGCAGGAATGTGCTCTACTGCCCTCATAGACGGCAGGGAAAGATTTGCTTTTGAGCCTCTGCCCACTGATTTGGAGGTAGATCTGGGAACCCATTTGGGGTTGGAAGAGTGTGGCAGGAAAATTTGTATCCCTGACACACAATGTTCAGAACCCATTGGTCCTTTGTAATGGTGGTCCAGGTGCTTCAGTGAAAGGATGGTTTTCCTCCTAGGGGTAAGTGAAAAGTGGGTAGAGGGAGGGGGTCAAGGAGGTGAGTCATTGTGAGTTCTTGCCATAAGGGGGATAGCTTAGAATTCCCTGGTTTTGAAGTAGAGGTAGTCCACTGCTTAGATCTCTGCATTCTCTGTGGCTGCTGTCTGGGGGGTCTGTTTCCACAGGGCCTAGGCTGGGCCAGTTTACTGGGAGCAGGAAAGGACCAGTATTTGGAGGGGCAATGCCTGCTGAACTTAGGGGGCTGGATCTGCAAGAAATCCTTAACTGTTTGCATAGATTTTGCTTTTTCTTCCATCTTTTTTAAGACCTCTTTTGCCTAAGTGCCAAATAAGTTATCTTTGTGCAAGAAGGCATCCAACAATTTAGATTTGACATGGTCTGGCAGGGGCTGTTCCTTAAGCCATGCATGCCTTCTAATGACAGATCTAGTGACTGCTACCCTGCAAGAAGCTTCTAGGGCGTCAAAACCACAGTGCAAGGTGTGTTTAGTTACTTGACTTGCAGAATGCATTAACTCTTGTAAATCTTTAGATTCTGCCCAAGCAGGAAAGTAAGACATTTTTTGTTTAAGGAGTTCCAAGGTATGTTGCTGAAATTTCAGCAAATGGAACTGACAATGTAGTGCCCTGATAGCAAGAGTAGCTGAGGTGTATACTTTTTTACCCTATCTGTCCAATGCTCGGAAATCTCTGACTGAGGGGGTGGGATTCTTGGCAGAGGTTGCTTTAATCCCTTTTGGCCCTTGAGAAATGTCCTCAGGGTCAGCTGTAGGATTTTTTTTAAAAAGATATTTGTATGAGTCAGGGACTCTGTAGTACCTGTCTGGTTTTCTGGGAGCTGGAGGAAGGGCGACAGGAGTCAAGCTGGATTCAAAGAAAACATCCTCCACAAAATCCAAGGCTGGAGGGATGGCCAAGGGTCTGTGTTGTGGAAGATCTAGGAATTCCCTGAATCTCGTTTTAGACTAAGGGTAGTCCTGACTCTCCCATTGGAAATGCTCCCTTAAAGTATGCAGGGTTTCCCCAACGGAAAAATCCTCTGGGGAGAGGCTGAAGGAATGGAATCCTCTGCATCAGAATCCTCATAAGTGGAGAGGGGTTGCATGTCTTCAAATTCAGATGCATCAGATTCATCTGACTCTTGTTCAGACAAAACTACAAGGGACATATCTCTTTTCCTTTTGGAGGGGGTAGCTTGGTCAGCATGATAAGGTCTTCTGCCATTTTAAGCATTTAAAACTGAGGCAAGGTAGCAGGAGCCTGAGAGTGGGTCGTCGGTTTCTTGGGTGTGGTTCGTACCCTGGGCCTAACAAACTCGGTCATTTTTGAAAGAACGTAGTCGTGAAAGAAGATGTTGGTTAATGTCGTGGCTCGGTAGTGAGAAGGACCTCCTCGGAAGCCAGTGCCTGCTCAGCGGCTCCAGACCCATCCAAGGTAGAGGCAACTGCAGGATCCTTAGTCGAAGAAGAGTTTTGTGGCATACCGGACTCTGAAAGGGTCTTGGTAGAGGCCTGTGAATCAACAGAAGTGGGCATCAGGGGCTGTGAAAGCACCTCACTGAGCACTGGAGAACTGACGACTAGCTTAACTGAAGCGCTGTCTGTAGGTTTGGACCTGTGTGGTCTGTCTCTGACTTTATCTTTACGTTTTTCGGAAGATCTGCTGTCAGATGGCTTACTGAAGCCATATTGGAATTCGAAGACTGTAAGCAGAAATATCTGGCTACAATAAGGACTCTACGATGGTTAGTTCTGGTGTTGAACAAAGCACAGAAGCGACAACGGGGACGTTGTGGTCTGGGCCTAAACATGCGACACAGTAAGAGTGGGAAGTCTCGGTGTGGTATTTGCTTTCCACAGGCGAGACAATTATTAACTTTTTCTGACATTGTTAGTGCAAGAAAAAAGGATCCCCAGTGGGGTACTTAGCTTTAGAAGACTTCAACTTCAATTTGGTAGAAGAAAACTCAGGTTGCGGCTGACTGACACTCGTGAGAACTGCTTTTGCTTCGGGCTCCACAGCAAGAAAGACTGATGTAATGGTGTTGGCTGCCTTACTTTATACTACTGATGACCTGATGTCAGTCCTCAAGCGACAGCAACTGACGCAGAAATACTAAGTCTCTGTCGGGCCGGCCAAGGGCTACCCTGGCAGGGATAACCCAAATGTGATTACTGCAACAGTGAAACATGAAGAACATCAGAAAAGCATTCTGGTTTATCAACAGAAAAGGGTTTAAAAATCTATGCACTGCCACTCAGCAAAAACACAATTCCTATCTGGACATTAGCACTATACTACAAAGACTCATAGCTTGCTAGTTTGCAAGATAACTACCTTTAGTGTTTTTTGACATTAGAATAAATGTGTCAGGTACTGACTAATGACCGTGCATAAGGAAAGACAAGCTCACATTATTGCAATGCTGACAGGTGGGGCTGAATAATTAGTCAATAATGATGTAAATAATAAGACAAGATAATAACTGTGGCCATTACAAACTGCAGTCATTGAATGAATACGTAATTATTTATTTGTTTTTGAGAAAGTCCATGGACTCATCGTGGAACAGTTCTGTTGTAGCAATGTGGCTTTTCCAGTTCTGTGTTCTTCTTCCCCTTCTGCTGCTCATCATTATAAATAACCATTCTTGCTGGGAGTCAGCAATTGTTAAAACTGTCAGTGATGAGTCTGGGAGAAAGGTGGACCCAAAAGGCATCAAAGGGGTTATTACAAGGAGACCCTACTCTCTACCTGCTGGTATCATATGACAGGTCACTTCAAGACATGACACTTGACTTCCCAGGTGTGATGTCACACCTTCTCTTCCTTCAGGCAGATCCAACCCCTCATGTGGTCTTCATTCACTTAGCCTGGCTGCTGTTCAGAGCAGGAACATCCTGCCTTACCACCATGTTATCCTCTGACTCTCCCCCTCTGAAGAGGAAACAGCAGGTACAGCCTCATCATTCTTCCCTCCACTTGTCATCTTCTTCATGTTCCTGGACTGCTAATTGAAACCAGGCCACCTGGGCCCTAGTAAGGGCTTTATCCCTGTAGTGTCATCACAGCCAGCTGCAAATTCAGTTACTTCCAGTATAAATACACTCATGAAGATTGCACTTGGCTTGTATTCAAAAGCGGTAAATGATGACGTTTCACTTGAGGAGCATAACAATAAAGCAATATAGCTCACAACAGTATCACGTTCCAGGATATTTAAAAATAGCTCTAACAGACATCAAGTAAAGAGGTGATTTATTTCCTGGAATGCTGGGGTATTCTGAGTATAGATGAGTTGCCTTTTCTGTGCAAGTGGGATAAATCTGAGGCATTTAATGTGGGGAAACTTACTGGGGTATCCAGTTTGTTTAGGACATATGTAACAATGAGTGTTTTTAGGATACCAGTATTGCTGGTACAGCTGGTAATGTTTAGGATTACCAATGTTACTGGTATAGCAGGTTATTTTTTTAGAATAGCATTAATACTGGTACAGCAGGTTACTTTTGTGCTGACCAACATAAAATAATAGAAACTACTAAAATAAATTGATTTATTATTTGTTAAAGAAAACATTAACAGGGACAAAATCAAAACTTCACGTGCAGGCTGTCAGTTGGCCTGAAAATCTGCCTCTTGCTTATGATGAAGACCTTGCAGAAGTATGAGAAGTAGAAGTTAGAACTTAGTCTCTAGGAAACAAGAGAAAAGGAAAGCAAATTGGATACCCTGGTTTGTTTTTTCATTTTTATACTGACACCAAAAATTCCTTTAGACTTTTGGCCAAATTGGGTATTCAAAACTGTTTAACTAGACACGTATTATGGTGGATTCCCTCAATAAATACATAGATACATCCATTATTCCATGCAAGGGAAGTCATGTGATGTAGATAATTAGCTATGTCAGTTTATAGAAATCTAAGCTGTCATGACCAAAACTGCAGCATTTTAAAAATGCAAAGGCTGGTTCAGGAACTCCTATTCTGAACTCCTAGACTTCTTTTTCAAAGGGTTTTGCCTCCATCTCCTCCAACCCCAGTAACACAAAATAACCAAGTAATCAATTAATTAATTAAGCAAATCATTAATTAAATAAATCATTCTTAAAGGGTCTTGCAGAAATACAAATTCCTGAGTTGTAGCAAGTGTGAAATGATGGGGCTTTTTTCATTTCAGGAATTTTTTTTTCACTAAATGTGTTCATAACAGGCTTATATGGATATGTAGTTTTGACAAAATAAATGGCACTGCGACAGATGAAGCTGCTGCCCTTAATACGTAGTCAACAATCAATCAATGTCCCCTGCTGTGCTGAACTTTACAAAAGGTATGACAATGAGACAATCCTACTTAATCAGTGAGAAAAGAGAAGGCAAACATACTCTGCACTCCTTGGCCCCACCCCCAGTAAACTGAACAGACTTTCGACAAAAGTGTGCCTAGTTTATATTATAGCAATAACCCACGCCTGGGTGTGGGTAATGCTAAATTTACCCACGGTTGGCGTGGTTTGGTCCCGAGGCCCGGGACCAAAAAAGCCAACCTGGGGCAAATTTAGCATTACCCACACCCAGAAGTGGGTTATTGCTATTATACCATGACATTATTTAAGAAAAGAAACCATTCCTTTTCTTAAATAATGGCATAGTATAATGCCTGTTTACTGCCCTTCCAGATGCCTGGCATCGCGGCAGTTCTGATGTACTGCGCCTGCGCAGTACATCAGAGTTGTGAGCAAAAGCCGGAGAAAGCAAGATCTCCGTTGCTTTTAGTCTCGCTATGTTAAATGAGTTTAACATGGCGAGACAGTTTAAAATAACAACGGACATCTCCGTTGCTTATTTTAAAACTGTCTCGCTATGTTAAACTCATTTAACATAGCGAGACATAAAAGCAACGGAGATCTTGCTTTCTCCGTTGCTTTTAAAACACTGTCTCGCTATGTTAAATGGGTTTAACATGGCGAGACAGTTTTAAAATAAGCAACGGAGATCTCCGTTGCTTATTTTAAAGCTGTCTCACTATGTTAAACCCATTTAACATAGCGAGACAGTAGAGTTATACTAATGGAAAAAAGTCCGGGCGACCGGACCTTTTTCCATTAGTATAACTCGATTTACAACGGGCACGCTGGCCAATCAGCGTGCACGTTTTGGGGGGATCATGGTATAATTTGCATTTCCTTCTAGTAGTAGGTATGCAGTCCTTTTCTGACAGCTCTTTATTTATTGGTAGAGCTTTCCATGAAGTGGTAAATCCAACCAAATAAACTTTTTTATTTCACATTTGACATTTACAAAGACTCATACATCAAATCTAATTCAACTAAATGAGCACTGACTCTGAATTCATCAATGACCCAGACAAATAATTACAAAGTAAATGAGATACTTCTCAGCACCTTCTATCCCCGCAGTCTGTTTTTTGTATCATCTCAGTTAACAATTATCAAGTCTTATTCTAGTACTGATATTCAACTTTGATCATGAGCATCTAAATACTGGTATTAGAGTAAGTATTGGTGTAAAAAAATTATAGCTAGCTTTACCATTCAAAACACCTTTCTCCGTGTTATCTTTTCTTCTTCTTCTTCTTCTTCTTCTTTCAGCTGTTCCCATTAGGGGTCGCCATAGCGGATCATCTGTTTCCATTTCTTCCTATCCTCTGCATCTTGCTCTGTCACACCAACCACCTGCATGTCTTCTCTCACCACATCCATAAACCTTATCTTAGGCCTTCCTCTTTTCCTCTTACCTGACAGCTCCATCCTTTGCATCCTTCTCCCAATATGCCCAACATCCCTCCTCAGCACATGTCCAAACCAATGCAATCTCGCCTCTCTGCCTTTGCCTCCAAACTGTCTAACCTAAACTGAACCTCTAATATACTGATTCCTAATCCTGTCCATCCTCATCACACCCAATGCAAATCTTAACATCTTTAACTCTGCCACCTCCATCTCTGACTCCTGTCTTTTCATTAATGCCGCCATCTCCAACCCATATAACATAGCTGGTCCAAGTACCTCTTATAGACCTTCCCTTTCACTCTTACTGGTACTTGTCTGTCACAAATCACTCCAGACACTCTTCTCCTCCCACTCCACCCTGCCTGTACTCTCTTCTTCACCTCTCTCCCACACTCACCATTACTCTGAACTGTTGATCCCAAGAATTTAAACTCATCCATCTTTGCCAGCTCTACTCCCTGCATCCTCACCATTCCTCTGTTTTCCCCCTTATTCACACACAAATATTCTGCCTTAGTCCTGCTGACCTTCATTCCTCTTCTCTCCAGGGTCTCCTCAACCTGTCTCCTACTCTCATTACAGATCATAATATCATCCACAGACATCATACTCCATGGGGACTCCTGTCTCATCTCGTCTGTCAACCTGTCCATCACCACTGCAAATAAGAAAGGGCTCAGGGCTGCTCCATGATGTAATCCCACCTCCACCTTGAACACATTCATCACTCTTACTGCAGACCTCACCACTGTCATACTACCCTTGTACATATCCTGTACCACTTTTACATACTTCTCTGCCACTCCAGCCTTCCTCATACAATACCACAACTCCTCTCTAGGCACCCTGTCATATGCTTTCTCTAAGTCCACAAAGACACAATGCTTCCTTCTCTAACCTTCTCTATACTTCTCCATCAACACTCTGAGAGCAAACATCACATCTGTAGTGCTCTTGCTCAACATGAAACCATACTCCTCTTCACTAATCATCACCTCCCTTCTTAACCTAGCTTCCACTACTCTTTCCCATAACTTCATGCTGTGACTGATCAATTTTATCCCTCTGTTAGTTACTGCAGCTCTGCACATCACCTTTATTCTTAAAAAATCGGTATGAAAACACTTCTTCCCCACTCCTCAGGCATTCTTTCAGTTTCCAAGATTTCATTAAACAATATGGTTAAAAACTCCACTGCCATCTCTCATAAACATCTCCATGCTTCCACAGGTATGTCATATGTCATCTGGACCAACAGCCTATCCATTCTTCATCCACTTCATAGCTGTCCTTACTTCCACCTTGTAAATCTGTTGCACTTCCTGATTCTCT
Organism: Protopterus annectens; assembly: GCF_019279795.1. NCBI lineage: Eukaryota > Metazoa > Chordata > Ceratodontiformes > Protopteridae > Protopterus > Protopterus annectens. Next base: position 822,133,762 of record NC_056746.1, read on the forward strand.
ATCCCCACATCATCCAAACTTCTCTCTCTCATTCTCTTCATTCATCAACCCCTCAAAGTACTCTTTCCATCTGCTCAACACACTCTCCTTGCTTGTGAGTACATTTCTCCCGTTATCCTTTATCATCCTTACCTGCTGCACATCTTTCCCAGTTCAGTCCCTCTGTCTAGCCAATCAGTACAGGTCCTTTTTTTCCTCCTTAGGGTCCAGCCTTTCATACAAATCTCCATATACCTTATCCTTAGCCTTCACCACCTCTCTCTTCACCATACGCCTCATCTCCCTATATTCCTGTCTTCTTTCTTCATTTGTTAGACAATCCCACTTCTACTTCGCCAACCTCTTTGTACACTCTCCTGTACTTCCTTGTTCCACCACCAGGTCTCCTTGTCCTCCTTCCTCTGTCCAGATGTCACACCAAGCACCATTCTAGCTGTCTCCCTTACCAGCTCTGCTGTAGTTACCAAGCTATTAGGTAGCTCTTCCCTGCCACCCAGTGCCCGTCTTAACTCTTCCCTGAACTCCACCTCACAATCATCCTTTTTCAACTTCCACCATTTGATCCTTGGCACTGCCCTCACTCTCCTCCTCTTCTTCTTGATCACCAACGTCATCCTACAGACCACCGTCCTATGCTGTCTAACTACTCTTTCCCCTGTCGCCACTTTACAGTCTTCAATCTCCTTTAGAGTGGCCTTTCTGCACAGGATATAATCCACCTGTGTGCATCTTCCTCCACTCTTGTATGTCTCCATGTTAATCAGATCTTTGATAATATTTAACATACCTAGAAAATATTTTCCAGTATTAGTTGTAGCCTTCTTTATTGTTAACATAACCACATACAGAAGCCTAAGTGTGTGCACTGGCAGTTCACCGTGTTTTAAAGGAATTTGCATCTCCATCAGATCTTCTACAAAAACTTCTACATCTTGCTTATATTTTTTCTAACTTCAAGCAAGACCAAAGTACATGCCAGCAGTCCCCTACTTCTGTAGTACTGCACTGTAAACGAATATTGCTGATATTTTCAAATATCTGATTAGGTCCTTCTGGAATATAAAAGTAGCAAAATCAATACTGTCAAATGAAAATTCAAAATTCTCTGAACTTTAAATCACTCAAAAAAACAGCACGGATTTGTCCACTATAGGTCAGTTACTTCCATCTGCAAGATTTCTTGCCTGCTTCACCTTAATTTCTGTACCACTGGCTCCCATGATTCTAATAATATTTTATAAACATTACTATTATCTTCAAGGCATCTTCTTCCTCTGAATGAATACTAACTAGCCAGTCTATAAAATGGGAGCACCTTTCTTCATCCATTCTAATCCACCTTTTATACTTGTCTACTCTTGTAAGCATTTTATACTAGAATTGTAAACAAGATGGTAATTGAGATTTTACCTGGGCTTGTTCCCTATCTAAATTCCTACCATTATTAAATAATTGCTCCCAATTCTGAATTTTCATGTAACAGTTTTTTCCAGGATGCATTTCTTCTCCTCCTATAACCTCTTCCATATCCTACATGAATAAACTCATTGCCCTGACCTACATATATCATTTATTTAGATAATCCCTTTAGACTACTTAATATATGCTTACAAAATCTGTCCTCTTCCCAGGTAGTTGCTCAAACATTATCTAAATATATTCAGTTCTTGCTAATCTCCTCGTTGGCTCACCATGAGACCTTTCCACTTTGCAGAGCAGTTTGAGGCATGTAACAAATAAATAAATACATACATGCATACATACATAAATACATAAATAAATACTACAACTTTAATGTGATACCTGTTACATAATTATAAAAATCAGGGACATCCAATCCACCTTTATGTTTAGGTAACAGTCATTTCTCCCATTCCAACCTTTCCTTGACTCATCCTGCATGAACATAGAGGGCAATCATTTTAGTTTATCAGATGCCATTAGGTAGCTCCTTGCCTTAGCCACATACAACACTAAGAGTACAACAAAAATATGCAGCACCTGTGTACTTTGATCCATCTTCATGTATAACTCTACAGTCATCACCACAGCCAACTCTCCCTCTAGGCTCTTCTCAGCTGCTCAGGCATCTTTTACCTTAGTTGAAACATGGCTCTCCAACAACCAGCTCATCCTTAACCCTAACAAAACAAAGCTGTTACTCTTCCTACTTAAAAAGTTCAAGAAAATTAAACCCTCCTTCTCCATACAGCCCCTCAATAACACTCCCATTCAGGTAGAATCCAGCACTAAGCTCTTAGGCGTAACCATTGATGATCAGCTTAAATCTGACTTGCCTGTTAATAACTGCATCAAAAAGACTCATTCATAACTAGGGCTCCTTTACCGTAACAAGAAATTCCTTACCTCTGAAGCCAAGATTACTCTCTCTCTCACCTACCTTCTGCCCAGTCTAATGTACAGTTCTAAAATTCTCACAAATCTTAACTCAGCACTCCTGACCAAACTCAAGTCTACCTACAACAAGGTAGCTAGATTTGCTGCCCAACAAACCTACAAATCCCATCTCTCTCTCTCTAAAACACCTAAACTGGCTTGAATTACCCCACCAACTTCTTCTCTCCTTCAGCTCCAGATCATCCATTCTATCTTATACCAGTCTTCCTACTGCCCAGCACTATCCCCTCTCATCTCCCATTATTCTCCCTCTAGACCTCTCCAAAGCTCTAACCAAGACCTACTACAAATCTACAAACCCAAGTCTAAATTTGGGTGCAACTTTTACAGCTATCACCCCACTATTGCTTGGAATAGGACCTTTACACATCCTAAACAATTTAAGATAGCCACCAAAGAGCACTTTAAAAGTCACTGGTCCTGCCACTGCACTCTCCCTCCCTAAACATCCCCTACTTCCATACCTTAATCTACTTTCTGCCCTTAACTCACTCTTCTCACTAGCTCTCTCTAATCTTCCTTTGACTACTCTTTCTACTGTCTTCTAAAATCTACTAAGCAAACCATCTCAGAGAAACATTCTATTGTAATTGTCTTGCCTTCATGCAACTACGTTATGATAAAACTGGGTTTTTGTAACCACTTACCCCAAAAACTATATTCATCTTAATGACATATTTCTTTTTATACATTTTGAAATAGTTTTGCTAAACTCCTGATTACTGACACTGTATAACATTGTATTGCTACTTAATGCCTTGTCCTGTAACATTGCTGTTTAATGCTAATTTATAATGAAAATTGCATAATATGTTGGAGCTTTTCTCCCTGAGCCTCCACTGAAAAAGGGCTCTTCAGCTCAGTCAGACAATCCCGGTCAACAAATGCAAAATAAATAATAAATAAAATATAAAGTTTACACTTTTGAAAAAGGCTTTCTATTGTTACAGTTTCAACCTGTTCAGTATCTGCAAGCCACATACCTAAATATTTACCCACATATCCAGTGTATCTTATCCACATACCAAAAAGTAGAGTCAGTCCAGAAAATAAACTAGTAATCCAAAAACCAGACAAACGAGAGGTTCCACATGGTTGCTGGTAAAGTGCAGTAGTTTAATTAATGCCACAAATGTGAAAAATACATGCGTTTTCGTCCAAGTATTCCTCAGACTGCTTCAGAACAAACACTGAAACTCCATACTGGTTAGTATAAATACACACATCAATTAATTAATCAAGTTACTCCTCAAAGTATTAAAGACACAAGACCAAATACACATCTATAAATATTGTCAGAGAATAATAAAAAATGTATATATGAATAAAGACTGACAAACTGTGGACGTGAATAATAGATGTATACCCAGAATAAATTAATGAACTTGCATAAAATCGTTTTGTGATTATATAATAATGTTAAACCTGAAAAGAAAATACTTGATTAAAAACTTTCAAAAAGTTCTACATTATCAAAAGTCAAATACATGTAAAAAGTATACATAACATACTTAAAAAAATGTATTATGTCGAAAAACATATAAAAAAAAGTATGAATAAAAAAAATATATATAAAAATGTATAAAAATATATATCAAGTACATTTAGTCATAAATATCATGTATATAATTAATTGTTATAGTTTTGCTGCCCTCAATTTAAGCAAAAGTGCCAGTGAAATATGATCATTGAGACCAGGCATTTTATTAGATTCCAAAAAAATCTGCCAATAAGTTTCTCTATATTCCAACCTGTATTCCCAGGGGCCTCCCCTCAATTCTTTGGGGACAGTTTCCAATACAAAAAAAGAAAAGTTGGCATTTGGACATGTTAAAGTATGTTTATATAGAGCATTATTTACATTTACTGTCATCATTAACATGCTCATATATTCTACGCTTTAACTGTGTCTCGGTTTTGCCAACATAGAAACTATCACAATTACCACAGGTTACTAAATATACCAGGCACTGGGAATTACAGTTGGTGTAAGTGTTGTCTGTTAAGGTTTTTTGCCTACTAGTCAAAGTAATCTGTTCTTTGTTGGAAATATAATAACATTGGTTACAGGCCCCACATTTGAAAGTTCCCTTCCTTTTCTGAGTAAACACATTATCATGTCCAACCAATTCAAGAATGTTCTTGATGTTCTGTCCCTTCCTGAATACTACCTTAACTGGTTTACCTTTTAGGTTAGGTAAATCAGTCAGTTGGGAAAACTTGTTCCATTCTCTAAGGACCGTAGTCTTAATTTGTTGAGCATTGTCACTAAAGTTGGTGACAAATGCTGTATTATAACCTGTGTCATTAATAGTCTTTAATCCATGTTTGTTAAGAAAACTAGTTCCCAAACCTAACATGGGACTATATACAGTTTTCCTTCCTAAAGTAACCTCACTTTGAATAGAGTCAATAAGTTCATCAGGGTAACCACATTCAAGGAACATGTGTTTCAATACAGCACACTCAGAAAGAAAATCAGGGTCGTCAGAAGTCATGCGGCTAATACACAGATATTTGTCCCTTGACTATACCCTTTTTCTGAAAGGCAGGATGCGTGCTGTTGTAACTTATATATGTGCTAGAGAAGGTAGGTTTTCTAAACACCATTGATTTGAATCTTATCCACATACCTAAATATTTTACCATACAGCTGGATACTTTTGCAGAAGTTCTGATTAGGACTCACAATTTGTCACCCATGCCTCTGTTTTCCTACATTAATTGATTGTTTTCTTTTTGTGAAGGTTTTACTTTGGTCTTGGTGCATTCTTGTAACATAGCTAATGGGTTTTACAGATGGAGTAAGAGAGATAAACACCCTGTTTCATATCCTATCCATCATGAAAGATTTAGTAATTGGTATACTCATCAGATTTTCTGGAATTGGCTATATTTTTGTGTACCACTGATGCACACAGTATGCAGCACATATCATGGTACATTACTGATGCACACAGTGCACAGCACATGCCATTTAATATTTCTGATGCAAACAGTGCACAGTGCATGTTACTGCGTCCCACTGATGTACACTACACAGTGCATATAATTGTGTATCACAAATGCACACACTACAGAGCATACTTCATGTTCTGCCAATGCACGCAGTGTCTTCTGTTGTGTCCCACTGATACACAGAGTAAAAAGCACATCATTCTGTTCCACTAATGCACAAAGTACACACCATGTGCTACTGTGTACCACTGATACAAACAGTACACAGTACATGTCACTGTGTGCCACTGATACAAACAAAGCACACTGAATACCACAGTGTCTCCCTGAAGCACACACTGCATTGTGCATGTCTTTGTATATTACTGATGTATGCTATACACAGCAGAATTCATTGTGTCACACTGATGCAGACAACACAGCAGATGTAAACAGTGCACAACACATATCATTTTGTACCACTGATGAAGACAGCACACGGTGCACAAAGCTGGAATTGTATGCACAAAGTGCACATCACTGGAAATTTGCCATTTGGTTCACCAATACATATAGTGTAAATAATCAACAGTGGATGATGGTTGACCTGCTAATCTCACAGTGAAAGCAAGTACACTACTAAAGCCCTCAGTTGAAGTGTCATGTACAAGCAGTATATGGCAATTGTTTGACAGTACCAGAAGTACTGTTATATGGCAGACTAGTTGTGTCCGCCTGACATCACATACCTGAAATCTGCTTAGTAAAAGTGTACTGGGGCCAGCAAATTTTGACTATTACTGTGGTCACGTGTTTCACTAAGACACAAAAGGCTGCTAGCAAGCTGAAACAGAATGCTTAGCCAAGCATAAATACAGACAGGGTTAATAAAATTAAAATGTAAGCCTGTTTATATGAATATGTAGGTTTACTATCAAAATCATGAAAGGCTTATTTTCATGTGTTCGGATTACCGAAAAATAACGTTGAAAACTGTCATGCTGACTGTTCAACATGTCAATTTGTTTAATCAGTATTCAGCATATTCTGTGCTATTCAACATCCACAAAACAGCTCCTGACAAATCATACATTTTGCTACTGTTTTGCAGGGGGGCAAGCCCACCTGCACCCCCCACACCCCCTACAAATTAGATATTCTAACTCGGAGATCGCACTACAGTGAGGAAAGGGGTAATGTTCCCGATCCCCACTGTAGTCCAATCCACTTGTAAACTGCGAATGCAAACTTTTTTGCACATTTACCCTTGACCATCTGAACGATGGTAAGTTAACTCTCAGGCTTTTGATAGTAAACTGAATAAGTAATGATATAAGCACTATTGCATTTATTTACTGTGTTCCTCACCTTTGTGGACCAGCCCACCAGTATCTCTGCCATGCTTGATGTAATCTGTCTCCTAAAGTTCATATACAATTGTTGGTGAGGATAACATATTTTATTTTACTTATTCAGTTTATATTTGCTTACCAAGGTAGTGCACTGATCAAAACTAACCAAATGCTGCACAACCCCAGTGAAAACAAAATTCACAGTATACAAAATAAGTAACAGAGGATATTAGTGATTAACACGTTTCTACATTGCCTGAGAACAAGTATAAACAATGGCATAATAACAGAGCTGTTTGAAGTTAATATAATACTGCAGTTTGTGTCTCTGTTCTCAGTAAGGTTATCAACATGACTTCAGTTAGTATCAATACATCTGTTAACTGTTTGAAGTTAATATAATACTGCAGTTTGTATCTCTGTTCTCAGGTTATCAACATGACTTCAGTTAGGTATCACTACATCTATATCTGTGTGCATGTACTATGTCCCTCAGCTGTTGTAAGGAATTATGGAGCATCTCCTCTTGATATACATATGGCTAGGGGAGGGGACTGCCTCATTTTATGTTTGCAGGCAGACGCCAATAAAGTTGCAGGCAACATTACTCTGAAAGCACAAGTGTGGTGCTAACAGCCCATCCAGTGTGTACACTTCCTTGTGTGATGACAAAGGCTTAGTGTTTTGAATGTGTGTCATCATCACAAATGTAAGCACACAAGTGCCTGTGTTGTCTGCCACACTGTTTTATGAATCATGTGCATGCTACCTCACCACAATGAACAGCATCAATGCTTCCTCTGGTATTCACCGCAGAAATTGTCTTTCAAAAAGATGGAATGTAGTTCGCAATCCATTGGGAAAATTTTACATAGTTACTGCAAGCCCCTTTTTATCTATGCAAAGGAGACAGGCTTAAGCACCCTCTTTAGGAAAACCTGTGAAAACTGTGTAAGTTAAATTATTTAAAAGAGAATATCCTACCAAATATATTCCATTATAACACACGTCCATACAGAAGTGTATGATCTCGCAAAAACATACTAAAGTTAACCCATCACTAAGCAGCCAACACAAACAGTCATAGGTTCATAGGTGTTTACTAAGCTAACGACCACAAGGGCATTTTAAGCTTAGCCATGCATCCCAAATCTCTGACAAGTTCTGATACCCTTGATAAATGTAAGTAGGGTGGTTGGGAGATGAAACATTTACAAGCAGGGGCCTAGGAGATGAACCATTTACAGTCTGCCTGTGTCCGTTATAGGTACATAGGTAGGTACTAGGCTATTGACCCTAGGGCATAATTAAGCCTAGCCCAAAATGTTGTGCTATCGCCTCCCTCCCAAGTGGTTTAGTTACCTGCGCCCCTGTCGAGCAGGGCCACAGAAGTGATTCCAGGGGTGAATTTCCTATTTGCCATCTACTCATCAAGATTTCTCTTGAAGAGTGCCAACGAGGAGCTCTGCCTCACATATATGGGGACCTTATTCCAGAGCAAGGGGAGTATCTGGGACACGAATCTGTCCCTCCAACACGTCCTGTTTATTGATGATGTCAGGTTTATGTCCCTTGAGCATGTAGCTCTGGTGGATTGGGTTTTCCTTAGGTGGAGCATTTCTAACAATTCAGGGTCTGACATAGCCTTGTACGTCAGACAAAGATCACCTCTGAGTAGCCGGTACGTGACCGGGTACAGTCTGAGTTTTTTTAGCCTCATGGCATAAGGCATCTGTTTAAGGCCTGTTACCCTCTTTGTGAAGTACTTTTGTGGCCTCTCAAGTTGTTGCAGATGTCTTGTTAGGTACATCCCAAACAGTGCATTATATTCAATAATGGGTCTAATGAGTGATGAGTAGAGGGGGACAATAACTTCCTTATTCCTAGATTCAAACCCCTTTGTGATAAGGTGGGCCATGTAGAAGGATTTTCTAACCACTTTGGCAATGTGGTTGTCGAAGGAGAGGTTACTATCTATCCGATTCCCTGGGTCTCTTATCACACTCTCTGTGGTAAGTGGGATGCCACCTATGTTGTAGTTCATAGGTTCTTGGTTTTTCCCAAAGGGGATAATCATGCACTTTTTGGCATTTAGTTTGAGGCCATGGTTTTGGCACCATGTATCTGTATCCGTAAGACCCTTTTGAAGGATGTATACATCAGTAGGAGTCTCGATTATGGCACCCAGTTTGCAGTCGTCTGCGAACTTTGTGAGCCATAGTCCCTCCGTGTTTGCTTGTACCTCAGAGAAATAGATAACAGAGAAATAGACAGTCACTCAGTATATTAGGGTAAAATGTACAAAACAACAAATCTATACAAATACATATATGTTCCTAAAACATTACTGTTTGTTGTTTTATACATTGCAAGATCATATACTTCTATATGGAAATGTGTTATGATGGAATACATTTTGTATTATATTATCTTTTAAATAATTTTTATTTAACATGTAGAGCTTTGTATAATACTGTATAGAATTTTTGCACATATGCAGTTTTATCGGTATTTTAATGCATTTGCAGGATCAATATGTCTTGATCGTATTTACATTATTTGTTAAATAGTTAATTGTATTTTAAGTTGGGCTTATACACATTCTGATAATTTGTGTGTAGATAAATTTATATCCCATATGTTTTTTATTTGTATTCATTGCTTTACACATTTTTGCCTCAAGACACTATGCAAATGACTGTTTTCAATGGTTGCCCAGTGATGTGTTAACTGAAGCATGTTCTCGCGAGATTATATGCTTCTGGGGAAGTGTGCACCTACAGAATATATTTGTTTGGTAGGTCACTATCTTTCATTCAGCATATAGAGTAATGCATATTAGTATGACAATTTTTGTACACATGAAATTCTATCAGTATTTAAATGTATTCACAGGATCAACATGCCTCAAGTATGTTTATATTATTTGTCAAGTGTTTAATTGTAGACTTAAAGTTGGGCCTATACACACTTGTTTTTTTCATGTTCAGATAGATTCACATCCTATCATTAGATAGTTGGAACATGTCTTTTACTTGCAGAGTAGTTAAACTGGTTTGAATTGATAATTAATTATCTCTCCATTGGGATTGGATGGATTGCTTTTTAAAAGTAGAGTGTGGGGGTTGTTATTTTATGTCTGAAGAAGCATGGTTGATCCACGTGAAAGCACTTATTCTTTTTTATTTAGTTTGCCAATAAAACGTTTGTGAGTTTTTGCCATGTTTGTCGCTTGCCTGTTTTATGTTTTTGACTTTATTTCTTTGGACTGGGAGCTTGACTTTATCACGAGCAGTGTATTTTAGCATTGTTTAAGGAAGAACCATTATGGCTGCCATCAAACCTCATAGCAACATTAATCAAGGTGAGTGATTTTACAATTTCTGGCATTTGACACAGACCTAATGTCTGTCTAGGGGAAGTCTGTTCCAAAATTTAACCACCTGTCATGAAACCAGACGCCTGTAATATTTTTGTCAGATGCTGTTAAAACATCATTCACTATTCCCAGCATTACTGTGTTGATATTTCGTACTGTTTCTGTTATTTTCCATTTTAATGCCCTGCATCAAATTACTTAACTTCAGCATCTGGTATCTGTGAGGAAAATGAATGGACTCTGAAATCATCTCTTGTTGTCAACTGTTGTTTTGTTTGCTAGCCACCTGGGCATTTGGATTTCTATTTTGAAGCACGGTTTAGGCACAGTGCCATTTCTGCTTAATTCTTCTGTCTTTTTTTCTTCTTCTTTTTTTTTTTGACGTTCAACAACAAGCTGTTTGATTTTTATCAAACTACAACACTTGGGATAAACATGTATTGTCTGGAATATGAAAGTATTTTGGGATGTTGTCAAGTTTTTGTTTTTTAACATCTGCAACTGTTGCTGTCAGGTCCTGCCAAGCTACATCATTATTTATCTCTTTGTTATACGTGTTAACTAATCTAATCCGTTTTCTGCACTGCTTTGCTCTGGTTATTTTTTATGTTTTTTTTTTCATCTTTCTGTGTATAACCTGGATTTTTTTCCCAAAAAGCAATGCTCCTTATCTTTTATACTTACTCAGTATATTTATTGCAATCTTCATGCCTTATTTTACATAATTTTGCCAATTGGTTCATTTTCCTTTCTGCTATTATTTATTAGCAAGTAACTAACATATCTAAGCTCAGATAAAAGCAGTATTTACATATTTGCGATCAGCTTAACTTAAAACAAACACTGCCAACAGAAATAGTTAATTAATAACCCTCTTTTTTCCTCTTATCATATTCTATCTCCATTGCTCCCTCTGCTTATTCTTATAACAATTTCCAAACAACAGCCAACTATTCAATATCCTTTTTTATTCTAAATCCTTTTAGAGATGACACCTAAATCCTTTACTTTCTTACCTGGGTATACCCAATCTTCTCTCTCTTTTTCTTACTACTAATTCTTGCCTGGTCCTATCTAGAGCTTGTCACGTATTGTTCCCAAATGTTCCATTTGCTTACCAGTACCTTTCCTATTTTTCTTCCATCTTCTCTTAGTTCTACCTCTTTGATTCCTATCATAATTGTTTTAACCTCTTCTATTGTAGATTCATCTCTTGTTTTCCATTTTCTCACAAAAACTAACATCAGTAATAAAATCAGTGCCTTCATGTATCCTAGTTCTATGATATTCTCACACCTCAACAGCGTCAGTTCTTTACTAAAGTTACTAAAGTTAATTTCTTCCCCCAAAGTACTTCTTATTGTAGTTGTAGGTATTTTTATGTTGTTTCAATAGATATTGTATAAAACACCTACAAAAGCATTTTCATGAAAATACATTACTTTCTTGACTTCATACCAAGGAAGCCAAGCATATTTCAGTCGAGTCCTCTTTTTTAAATTGCCTGCTTAATCTTTTATTCCAGTCTGCACTTACTTTTTTCTCCCTGGTCCCCCCTTCAAATCTGTAAGAACTTTGAGTACTCTAGTTCTTTCTAATCATTAGCTTAGTTCTAGATTCTGTTTAAAAAAAAAAAAAAAACTACAACTGCTGGCTTTATCTTTATCCCCATCGCCTCATTTTTCTCTTTAACTCAGAAGTCACACTCAAATGTGCTAAATGATACATATCGTGCAGACAAAAAAATTTGTTTTGCTTCATCCCAGTTCCATATTTTTCCCAATCTTTACATTGCCTGTCTTTACGCATAGCCCCATTTTTGTTAGCTCTTTAACTATAGCTATTATCATATGTTTCTATTCTTTCATACCCCTTTAATATTTTCTTTACCACCTGGTATATATAATGTTAGATATACTGTTCATTACACTCATTTTCCGTATGTAACCAGAATCCCATCACTGATTTTAAACTGGTATGTTAGCCTTGTGTTACCTTAGAGTATTTCTTAAATCTGTCAATCCTAGCCTGCTATGCTCCTTTGGTAATACTGTTTTCCCTCACTGCATTCTTACTTCCTCGTTGTCTAAGAAAAAAATCTTTCATTTCCTTATTAATGATATCTCATATCCCTTCTTCCAGCTGGTAATGGTATGCTTCTCCAACGTGTAACACTAGTGGAATGACAAATACTTTTATTGCTTGTATTTTACTCTCCCTAGCCATTATTATAATTTTTCACTGCCCAAGATTTCTAACAGCCACTTCCCTCCTCCCAGGTCGGCTTGCAAAGTCATCAGGGCTGTATCCCTTTACACCAAGGAGCTGGAAAAAAGTGGATATTTTTGTATGAAGTCACATGTGGGTGTGTAATTACACACTACAGCCTTCATTTTAGTTGCATATGTAGTTGCTTATTTTATACCCTAGTAATTTATTAAATGTTTGCAGCATTTCAAATACTTTCTCCATTTCTTGTTCAGGGTTTGTTATATAATTTAAACCTGTAAACAGTGCTGTTTTCTTCATGCCTATCATGACATTTATAACCTCTTACTTTGGATTGTCTAATTTCTCTTGCTAGCCCTGGTTTCCAAATTTAAAACAAAAAGTAATGGGGACAGTTGGCCCCACTGTCACATTTCTCTTGTAAAATGAACTTCTCTGACAGATCTTCTGACCCTTAATAAGTCTTGAATAGTAAAGATATCCACTGTTGTGGAAAACAAAATTCCTCTAGCAGTTTACTAAAGAATCCACAGCTGACCCTAAAAAATGTTTTGTCAGTATCCAACCCAATCAGCAATGAAATTTGTTTTTTTTTGTCTTCTGTACCTTTTTTATCTTTAAATTTTCTATTTACATTGTCAAATGTTTGCCTTCCCTCAGTGGGATCACAAATGATCCAGTCATTTCTCTCAGCAATATTCTTGTTGGTCTTGTTAGTTTCAGTCACAAACAGTTTGTAGACATGATTTAATACTGAAATGGCATTTATATGCATCAGGGGCAACTGACTGGGCCTTACCTTCTTTTGGTATTATCACCACATCGTCCCTTTTCCAGGATCTTGAGATGCCCCCCCCCCCCCCCCCATAATCCATAACACTACTTAACAACTCCTTCCAAGTCCTTATTACGTATTCTTCTCCTCTCTTGTATATTTCAGTGGGAATTCTCTCTATTCCTAGTGTTTTCTCTGTCTTCTGGCTTTTTATCATATCCTTAATAACTTGTTCCTCTGTTTTTTTGTTAGACTTTCCTTTTTCTTTCCTCTAGTATTTGCATATTAAATGTACATAATTAGAATATAACCTGCCTTATTCCTTCTGAACGTGGTTCCACTTCTCGAGCCTCATAGTATAATTTTCCACAGTATGTTTCCATTACCTTTACGATTTTTTCTGGCTCCTTTTCAGTTTTCCAGATTCATTCTTTCTATCTTTTGTTGTGTTCGTCTCTGTGCTATAATTCTACTGTCCTTGGTTATTATAAAAATGCTTGCTTTCTTGACTTGGCTCCAGATAATATTCTAATACTTGATCTTTAGCTGACTGTATTTGGGCTTCTTCCTGTCAATCCCACTTTTTGCTTTTGTAACAGTTTAACAGTTCTCAAATAATTTAAATATTGGTCACAGCATGCATCTGAATATTATTTTGTCTTAATAACAACTAGGTTTTTAACTTTTAGTTTAAAGCGATCTTGTTTTGCTACCAATCCTTTTTAATCCACACCCATTGTTTAGTAAAGCTTTTAGTGTCTAACTACTCACTCACTAAAAACTATTTTTCCCCCAGACAGGTACATTGGAAAATATCACTGTTTTTCTGCATATTCATTTTCTTTCCTTTTTATTGTTATTCATATTGGTGCGTGATCTGAAACTAGTGTCAGATCAGTTTTATATTTCTGTACTATATTTATATACTCCTTTATAATACCGAATTGTTGCAGCCTAGCTCAACTCTAATAGTAGTAGTGGTCCTTGTCTTCCCTTTTCTGTGGCCACATCTTGCAGCCCAAATATCTGCATGTATTTCTCTAAATAAATGAACCACAGCAAATGGTGCACACACAAAACAAGGCAAAGGTAACTAAAACATGTTACTTTAAGGTCTGATTATTGTGATGGGTATTCCTTATTTAAACTGTATGATGTCACGATTTTATTAATTCTGAAAAAGTCCATTTCATAGGATGAAAGTACTTAACTTTTAGACTTTTTAAATCTGTTTTATTTGCATGTCCAGGTTCATTTCCACGGTGTGTGCACAGTTTAATGTGGTTCTCGATTTTATCTGGTGCACAGGCATGTTTTGAATAGGTTCTTTAAATACATCCTTTGTTTGGAGATCTAGAGCATTCTAGGCCTTTCTGACACATCACACTTGTTACAAATAACATCCCAATCATCTACCAATACCATAATCCCTTGCTGAAAGTTAATTTCTCCTATAATTTGTTTTATGTTCTCTCTGTACTAGATTTTAGTGGTAGGCATACTGAAAACAAGGTGTTTCTTTTTCCCGTCCAGTGTCTTCTTACTATAATGTACCTACCTTGTTTATCCTGCTTTCCTCTTCTAGTTTCAGACATATTCATTTCCTACAAGTATCACCACCATTCGTTTCCTGTCTTCTGCTCTCCCTCAGTTAATGTAAAGCATCTTTCCCAACCATTATATTTTACAAACTCTGCGTGTTTCTTTTCTTTCAAAGGTGTTTTCTGAAGCAAAAGTTGTTGCGCAATACTTCTTGTTAAGTAGGCTAATGCCCTCTTTTTCTATTTCTTACCTATCAATTCATTCATGTTCCACACAGATATGTGTAATGCATTTATAAATCCACAGCTTCTGTAATTTTCTTCCAGTTTTTGTCCTATTTATTTCTTATTGCTTCCATTTCAGCATCTTTTAACTTGTCCTTCACTTCCATCCTCTCAGATGCTGGCCCATATTTCTCATTATTTGTGGCACTAACATTCATTTTTTAACTTCACTCTCCCACATGTTTAACTCTTTTCTCATAAATATCTACAGAACTCTCTTTTATTCATCTCTTTCATTTCTTGAGCTGCTGATGCACCCCTTAAGCAGTGTATCTATCTCCTCCTGTTTTCAGTTGCATTTATGTGTTTGTTTACTAAATCCCTCCCACCCCTATTCCCACCCTTAGGGTAGAAAATTCTCATTAAATCTGAGAGTGAACTCTCAAGTATATTCAGTCCTGATGATCTTGTCTTTTTTACTTCTTTTTCTTTCTTTTTATGCTATTTTCACTTATGTAAAGTACTTTTTCTCTTTAAACTAAGCCAATTTTCAATCTTGTCTTCATCCTGTCTTCTTGTTCTCCTTTCAGTACTTAATTTTGTTATTCAGTATATTCCACTTTAAAAATGATGACTAGTCACACTGTCACAGGTATGTCAAAAGATTTTTTTTCCTCTGGCCATGTACTTGTTCAGGAAGTTCTTTACCATTCTGGCTCCACCAAGACTGATGACCTTTCCATTGTTTCATCTGGCCCCATCTACTACAGATAGATGGCAGGTAGTCTAGCAGTTTGTTATAAAAGGTGAAGGATGCAAATATCTGCATCCCCTAAAGGTCTCACATTGTGGTCTTGTTATATGGTTGGTGGAGTGTATGGCTCTGTGGAGTGGCAGTCTTCTTAAGGGCCACTGACCCAACAATACAGTCAATGAAAGTTGCCTATGTCCAACAACTCCATTCTATAGATGGCTGAAAAATCTTGTCCACTGTCTTAGCAATAGTGGAAATAACACTCCTGATGAGAAATGCTGCCACCATCCTGTAGGCAAGAAGAGCCATCTAAGAGGTGGAGGGAAGAGTTTGAAAGACATCCTTTAACATCTTTTCTACATCATCTCTAAAATCTTCCCTAATTTAGGGAAATATGTGTGGATGTGGGTGAAATGTTTGCATCTCTACTATCTTTTTCTAGCTGAACGGACTCTAGTGGAATGTGTACTTCCCCAATTTCTTTGGTGAGGTTGGCTTCAGGAAAGAAGACGAAGTAGGGTAAAAACAGACCACCTATAAGGATCTTACCACCGGACTTCTGCTCTTCAGCTCTATGGTAGCAAACAAAAAGATCCATAAGACAGAAATGGATCTCAGGTGTATGTTGGTTGTGGGGAAAGCACTGAGGCAGTCTTACGTAGACAGGACTTCAAAGTCAAAGGCAAAAGGGAGACGTCCTGCGAAACCAAGCCTTAAGTCAACACAGACCAGGTCAACTTCAATCAACCTTGGCATCGAGAACACTTTTGGGATCAGCTCTAAGCCTTCAACACCAGCATCTGGAATTGCTCTATCACTGACCTCAATCCCTTGACTACACAGCTCTGGGCCAAAAATACATTCTGCACCAAGAGGCTCTGTGTAAAAGCTGATAAATTTGATGTTTCAGTTGACAGAGAAGGAGTCAAAGTGAGTAAATGCAGTCCTAAACCAAGACTGACAGTGAACTGCAAAGGATTTACCTGTGCTGATCCCAGCAGCACTTACTGAGTACTTACCGCCTTTGGCAGGCTTGGCATCAAACTGGTATCGAGGAAGAGGTTGTGCAAAAACAAAGAATGGTGTGAAAATCAATCTCTGCCCTAGGAATAGCATGGGATGAGAGAAGACCCGTCTCAACTTGTGCCTGCAACAATGCATTCATCATCTTATTATACTCAAAGCCAATGGAAATATTGTGGGAATGAGAAGAGACAACAGACATATCCAATCTAAGGGATAAGGTAGAGTGAGGTCTAGAGGAGGTGAATATGCCCAACAAAATCTCAGAAAGTAAATGAAAACTATTTTTTACCAACTACTTAGGGAATATCATTTTCTACTATACTAACAATTTACTTAGAGACTCCAGCATCACTAGACCAGGTTGAGTAATTCTTCAGTACCCTGGGCTTCTTAAGTGGAACAGAGTAAGATTCTTTAAAGACCTCAGAAATGGATGTTCTACACATACAGGGGAGTTCAAAACTCCAGTGTCTAATAAAAGTGTACATTAGTAATAAGGTGGTAACAGCACAGGCACTCACCATGGATACCTCCCTGAAACTGAAAGTGGAGGCAGACATTCCTGACAGAACATCTTGTCATTGTAGTGGACAAAGCCCTATTTACCTTCCTAATTTATTTGGATGTGGTCTCTTTGGAAATGTAAACCCTTCTATACAGGAAACAAAGAAGGCAAACATCTGGTCTTTCTTCCTATGTTTGTGCAACCTGTGGTGATAGAATGTAACTGGTAGTACACATCTAGGGTCAGGAGGTACCAGTTTAAAAAGTTGTTAATACCTGGAAAGAATAATGGAGGATAAAGGGAATCTCAACATATCAGAAACCCAGTCATTGCAGAATATTAGGTAAGGCTCTTTACATAGAACATACTATA